>NW_013527359.1:286334-289884 GCF_000836215.1 Papilio polytes
TTTATAAAGCAAACAAAATCGCCTGTCGCGATGATTACACTCTCTACATAATGAAATATGATAACTTTCTTTGATCTCATGGTATCTGTAAAGGCTCCGTAACACGGAAAAGTTTGTAAAAGTGTAAACAATTTTTAATGTATAGTGTTATGAAGTTTAATGTAAATAAATCTTTTAATAGCTGCTATAAATAATTTGAAAATGCCGTGTGGTAAAAAACAATTAAATGCCAAGTTTCCTAATTACAAGATAAACTTACTAAAAAGCCTATTACAGTCCACTTTCATTGTGAAAACACGAAAATTAATGTTAGCATAACCGTGGGTTTCCACTTCTGTCTGCTTTGTACATTATTGATTTTAATGTTTTTCCTAGCTCCCGTTCCGAGCCGACCGCCGCCGGCCAGGACCAGTAAGAACGTACTTCACCGCATCCATGACATAGACGGTCCTCTCGCCGTGCTCAAGCAGTGCGTGGACCAGAGACTCAGAGTAAAGGTGAGCATTCTTTCCTCTACAAAATCTACAAATTGATACGACTATTTCTTAAATAATGAAGACTTTTATTCATATTGACAGCAATATTTCTAAAGCAGTCTTAAAGAATAACGTTATTATCTCTTTTTTATCAAAGACCAACATTTTTTTTCCGTTGTATTAACAGTTAATTTATCATAAGACGAAAGGTTTTTTTCCTCTGAATAGGTTAAAAGATCATTTTGTATTCCCGGACAGTGTCGGAGCGCTTTGCTGTTCCATGTATAGTTTGGGGTGTCATAATTCTGGATGCGGTCTTTTGTGCATCCTTCGTGCGTTCCTGGATGGTTGCCAACCCGGAACTCCCGCGGGAACTGCCGACTGCGCTGAATTAGATCTACAGAACATCGCCGCTTCTACGCCGACTTGCATACAAATGTCTTAGATCTATCGACTGACTTCAATCGTTGCTATAAACTGATGGATTACTGTTCTCTATGACTATGGCATGTGTTATTTTCGAGGATAGTAGTTTGCTCGGTGTGTTAATAGCGTGTAAGATTCGTAATAGTAATGGGACTATCTAAATTAGTAAATTAATAAATAATGAATGACCCGATTAGTACAGCTGTTGAGGAAACCCTTAAGTGAACAGAAATACACTGCCAATAGAGGGTAATTGAGCTAATTGCAATGCGCTTGAGTCTGTGAGAGCCCGCCTTTAGCTGCGGGTACTCAGCGCACTAGGGGTTTTGTAACAGGCATTTTTAGAACTTTAAAGTCCCACGTGTACTGTTACGTATGAAATCAAGAAAGGTCTGAGTACCCATTTGATCATTCTGCGTGTGGATGTTACAGTAACTTGTTTACGTGGACAATACGGAAGCATAGTAACACTTGTGATATCGATTTTATCAATCCCTTTTGTTGGATATCAGTGGACATTAACCACAAGAGTTATATAGTCTGATGACGTTAACTTGTAAGATAATATAACCATGGTCAAGTTATTGAAAACAAGGAACTTCAATATTAATCTAATAGTAGTCTGCGAATTGCATTGAAATATCGAATCTAGACTCTAAACTTTTGACGTCTTTGCATTGGCTTTGATTGACTTCGTTAATTCATCATCATCATCCCCCTTATCCTACTCTCGTAGGGTCGGCGTGACAGGTTCCCGTTTTCCAAATAACTCTATCATACGTCATCTCAGTCATCACTGCCTTTTTGATCATGTCACCTTTCACGCAATCCATTCATCTCTTTCTAGGTCTACCTCTACCGATGTACCTCCACACTCATAACTAAAGTTCTCCTCGTAACATGCCATTCATCCCTTATAACATGCCCATACCATGCTAACCTTTTACTCCTTACCTTCGTTAATTGTAAGAACTTTTTAGTAGGTTATTACTAAACGAGGAAGTTGTAGAGAAATTATAAAATTTTCTTTTGCGTTTCATGATTGTTGGGATTGTAATAAAACGTTGCACAATGCAATGGTAAAAGGGTGTGATGATTCAGTGACAAGGAAGAACCTTGTGTTTGTCGCTTTATTCGCAATGCTGTGAGCACCGAGGGAAGGTGAACAACTGTTTTATCATTTTCTCGATTTATACTTGTCACATAAATTATCATCTGTGCTTTTTTATTGTGAAGTATATGTATGTGCCGGTGCTAGGTAACTACGATGCATTAAATGTTTTTAATTTTCTTGTTGTAGTTTTACATACTGGTGCGAATTCTTTAGGTACCTTTAGGCGCTTTGTATTAAAATTAACAGTATATATTTGTTGTTCTTCGTCTAATTATCTGATAAAGATATGTAAATCATAGATTCTCTTGTTTTGCTTTAAAAATTACTTATATAAAAGTGGTTTTGTACCTTTGATATTAACCTTAGGCTAGAAGAATGCCCTTCCCATTTAGACGTAGCTAACGTAATTGAACGGAAAGACATCTCGGTGTCGTCTACGTTGTAGATACAGAAGCTTAGGGTTACCGAATTACCTATTTACTATGAAAATAATGTGAAATACTATGATTATGGAAATGCGATTTTCATATATTTGTGTGTCTATATCCAGTAATATGCGTTGTTGTTTTGTTTCTTCGTAAACAAGTAACCGCACAAGTTAAAAATATTTTAATTGAACCAATTCAGTTTAAGTCGTCAATGCCAGTACCTTTGTGTTGTAGTAATTGTATTACAAGCTTGTCTCGCCTTGAATATAAATTTGTCGGCAGCCGTCATGCATTAAATAATAAAGAAATAAGCCTCCACGACCTTACGCGAAGTAACAACGATAGAAAAAAATAATCAACAATTACATTACTTTAGGGCTAAAAAGCTATTCGTATTTTAGCTTTGGACATTAAAAAATAGAAAAAAATGTGAGCGTGTTTGTATATCTTTAAAATGAAGATGAAATTATAGCAAAATAAACACCTTGCAAACGATTTTATTTTTAAAAAATGGTTGAGTTAGTTGTTACAGAGTATGTACGAATTTACATTGGAGATTCCATGACCTTTACAAATCCATCTGACGGTGACCATCGAGGGTTTTAATGAGTAATACTTGAGAGTTTGAGATACAGTTATGTGAACATCTTCCCTCAAAGTGCAGGGTATCTTTCGGACATAAAAAGGTACAAATTTAAACAGCAATCAAATTACGACCCTTTAGATAATGAAACCTTCGTTCCATCAACAATGTAATTATAATATACAATGTACTTAAATTTTTCCGATCGTATGCCTTGTTAACACACACACAGGCTATGTATGTGTGCATGAGGCCCTTCGTTAAAATATTGAATGTTGTCGACGCTGAAGGCCCTGGCTGTGGCGGCGGCACACTGTCATTACTGTGTGTTACGCAGCATGCGTGATGCACGTGCGGGTACAGTCAGCACAAAAATTCACATGAATAATAAAATACAAACCCGAAACCTGCATTTCTTAACTTTAACCTGACGCCTAAGAACAATCTAGCAACCAGAAAAATCTAAATGAGGAGACACCGGTTATCGTAGAACGGAACTTTGTCGGGAATCGACCCATTTGAA
>NW_013527359.1:290331-291599 GCF_000836215.1 Papilio polytes
AGCACCTCAATAGATAATTGATTGGCGGTGGCAACCCTGAAACACTCTGGTATGCGCCGTACGTTATGTTGTCGATATTTCGTTTTATAATTTCTTATGCCTACATCAGAAAAACTAAAACCGATACTAAGTTGACTGTTTAAGGCGCAATTGGGGTGAAAGTCAAATTCGTTATCAACATGTTTTTATTTTATATGACAGGAATTCAGTTTATAATTTTTTTCTCGAATATAAATGACGGGATTAATTTAAAAACCACAGACATTCCCAAGATTAAAGATAAAATCGCCAGAAATCGGTTTATCTAATCTTAGATAATTCAAAGATGAATGTGAATTGTCGATGACTGTCTCAAAATGTCATCACGGTCAGCGTATAATTGTAGCAGGGCGCTATTCACACGTCGTTAAAGACATTTTGCATGATTTAACATAATATACGACTGTTTTTCCTCGTATCGGTCGTTTTCCGTCGGCGGTGACACCGGCGCGGCGTAGCCAGCTCACCCCGAATTGTAAGCCGTTACAAGGTCGCCTACATTCGAAGTGCGCTTAAAAAAACTCCTCCGCACCGCTTATAAGTTTAATTTTTTTATTGTTTTGTCTTGTTGTTTGGTCCGCATAGGCCTTTGTTTGGCCTTGTTTAAATCAATAGCTACCGTCTGAGTTTATGGATACGCAATTTATCGATCGCAGGTACCAATGAAGAAGTCGCTAGCGAAGTATCCAACGACCTCAGGTATATCAGACATTATATCTCGACTGACGTCACACCATAAGCCATGATAAATATGGAAATAAGGAACCGAATGTACTTACAGCTCTTTAAAAGCCTTCGACTTATCATCCAGCCGGCAGGATCAATTACGTCTCGCCGTTACCTGTAAATTTAATAATGTACTTTAAAAGATGTTCAAGAAGTTTTACGTATATGGCATTGGCCATGAAGTAACTATTCATTTTTAAGATGGTTTAAGAATTATTGCTTATATCGTACGCAGAGTGTAACGTTTTAAGGCCCTTTTTCGTTTAAATATAAAAATAAAACGACTCCTGATTCTATCTACATTACATGTAGCCTCGTTATCAGACCCATTATCTTCAAGGCTTTTGATGAAAAGAAACATACCCTAACGATGAATTTATGGTTTCAATAATCATTTAGGTGTCGAGTACGCAGCGAAGGTATGATGCATTCGGCCTCGCGGGTAAACAGACGCTAGATAGCGCTAGACAAAGACGATGCGAGGTCATGAGCGTAGCCTTGCG
>NW_013527359.1:291652-294026 GCF_000836215.1 Papilio polytes
TGTATGAATATCGCCTTGAGAAATACTCCACAAGGTTTCAATTAAAATAACACGCAATTGTATTGCGTTTATATTGCAATTAGTATGGTTAAACAAAAATGATTATTAGACTTATTAAGCGATGCAGATCTTTAATAATAATAATAATAATAGATTTTAAATAAATCAATTACATTATATTACTAATGCACATGTATCATCCTACGCAATCGCATCGCAACATGCACTTGGATGATTTCACTTTGCATCTCGACAAAGGATGAACGATGTGGTAAATGCGTACTGTAATTGTATGCAAAGCGATGCGCAGCCCGTTGCGTTGCCAATAGCAACTGAGCAAACATCTACACCTGTGATTCCCAAAGTGTTTCCGGTGGACTCCGTGAAACCCAGGGTATAATATTTCAAAATTCAGTAGAAGTAGAAGGGTCAAATGGTTCATCCAATTTTTTACATATTAAGCTTCAATTTAAAATCTATCAGAATACGAAACAACACAATAACTAGGGCCACAGTAAATATTTTAAATGTTAATCTTACCGATTTTTTCGGCGCCTGTTTCAACCCACAACTATAGAAACTGTGCCAGTCAAATAATAGGTATAGGAAGCACTTCATCTGAACATATATATTTTTATCTTTATTATCCGTTATTCTATCTGTTATCTATTTAAAACCTGTTAACGTGTGATTTTCCCTAATAATAAATCAAAGGTTGGATAATGTCCACTGTCAAAATAAATGGTTGAAGCAATAGAAAGTACACACAATTCCTCCTTTAGGAGGAAACTTCAGTAAAGATGTTTCCTTAAAGCTTAGTCAAAATCATACAGTATTCAAATTGTTTATGTGCTCTCGATGCGATGGGCATATTTCTATTAATAAGGCAAATAGTGATTACATCCGAGATCAATAACATTTAGTACAAAGATTTTTATATTACGTTGCCTAGACAACCGATCGACTATCGATAGTATTACGCAAAGTGAATATGCGATGCACCGCGCGCCGCGACCTCGTGCGGGCGTCAGGGCCGCGCGACTTCCTGCTCAGTGCACTTTTCATACGCGCCCGATAACGCTTTACTCAGATAACTATGTTATTGTTCTATAGGTTTACGAGTGTTTAGTATCACTAGTTTATGCGTGTTTTGCTGCGTTTTATTTCATTTATGTATTAATAAATGTGTCTACTACTCAATGGTCGTAGTTGCCTGGCTCTGAGTAGTTATGTTCAAGTATTATATTTATTTTCTTAATGTTTTGGAGGGATAACTCTTTAGATTTTTACATTGTCATTGGTTTGACTCGTGTGTTCACCTCGAAAGTGTCTTAAAATTAGATAATAATTTAGAAAAGAATTGTTATGTGATCGCTTGCTGCTCTTTATGTATCATGTGTTTGACACGTGCTTCTTCCAGATTGCTCATCTCTCGTCACCAAACTTGGACATGACCAAACATATACGAAACTTGAACTTACCATATTTGTACACGACCTACAACTTCCGGTTTGGAAGGTTAAATTCGATTACAGATAAGGCTTAATTTTGTGCAAAAGTATCCAGAAAAGATAGCAGAAATGACGTCACAGTGGCCAATAGTTCAAATTAATTGTCTGTGTAGTGAAAGAAAATCATAATAAATTCAACCACAGCCACAACGCCGAGGACTACACTAAATAGAGAAACACCATCAGAGATAGAAAGCGTCAGCTAGTAGTATATTTTAATTAGGAAATTTACTTGAATATTATTATTTCTACTGCTTTCTTTACCGGGGTAATTTCAACCGTCTCCGGGTCATCGCAGCTATCGCTATCGTTTATTCTTATTGTCGGTCACTGTACTTATTTTGGCAATTTTAATTCATTATCTTTTAGCACAGTTACATTGTTTATTTTACTTAATATGTCTTAACTTCTGTATTTATCTCGAATACTGTACTCAAATATTTTCACTGACTGAAGCCAGTGACTATTATGATTTCACCAATAATTCTTCGATAAATTTTTGTAATCAAACAGTAAGTAAACAAAAAAAAATTGTAGCCATAACTGGTTTATACCAGTTTGATAAAAGTAAACAAAACATACTAGGAGTACATAATAATATGCTTATCATAACTATAACCGTTTTGTCTAGGATCAACGTTCATATCTAGACAAGGAAGTTAATGAAAGACCTTCAGTTGTCTAGTTCCTACTAGCAGCAGTATTTTTAAACTTTTAATTGTGTTTTCATACTAAAATATTGCGTTTACAATTCGCGATATCCGAAATGCAGTTAAAGTTATTAACAAGGACATGCGGAAGTGTTGAAAACATTTTGCATGCAATTTAGGAATTACGATAATGAAAAATACTACGACCGTGAA
>NW_013527359.1:294031-295984 GCF_000836215.1 Papilio polytes
ATTGTGTAGGATATTCAGAATTTAAGATTATTTGTTCGCAAGATCAGTAATTTTGACATATAAGAGACTGGTGAAAAAATATATTCAAGATCAAAAGTTTATGTACCTTTATCCTACCAAATTATAATTTAACCCATTCTTTTTTTTTATAATGTAAGGTGGCAAACGAGCAAGCGGCCACCTGAATCCACCGCGGTGGAAAGCGACCGCTGCCCATAGACATCCGCAATTGCAGATGTGTTGCCTACCCTTAATTGACGGAATAGACGCACATAAAGAAGACATTTCCTCTTCCTATGCGTCTCCTCCACTGTCAAATGCACTTTTCCTTCCCATCCTTACCTCTGAGGAAAGGGAAAGGGACTAAAATTAGGCCTCCGGCACCACACTCATCAGATGAAACGCGGAATTACTTCCACTTCATGCCTGTCTTCGTGTGTGGTCGTGGTATTACACCGAGCGAGCTGGCCGTTCTGTAATACTAAAGTTCTTGTTTCATATTTTAGAACTAAGTCTTGTCATGCAATAATTATATTCATTAACATACAACTTCCTTAAATGGGTAGTTGATCTAAATGTCAATTTGCTTGTTCATCGATTAATTATTTGAGTAATTGAAATTGTAAATTGTATTTATATCATCGGGTGTACCCATTTACGGTAATGTGGTACAGAATGGTTAAAAAGATAATGGGTCTGTAAACAAAACTTCTGCAAGCGATATTTATGTTTGTGTGTTTGGTCAAAGCAACTTGTAAGTCACTTGAGACAATAAAGAAGGAGGTTGAGGTATACTAAGACCAGTTTATCTTTGCAAAGTAATGACAACATATTTAGAAACTGGGTTTTTGTTAAAATATAAATGATAATCGTTTTTACAATTTCTGACATTTAGATTAAAACTAGAATTAGTTGATGTAATATTGCGCAATTGTTTATTCAACTACGACGCTGTTTTCAGCGTTTTACCATCACAGGGAAATAGCCTGTGATGATGATAGACATTTACTCTGGTATATGATACTCTTTTGTACAATGACTTGTGTGCCGAAAATATATGGCGCTTAAATACGTCACGTTTTTATCGTTCTTTATCCAATGTTATGACAAATATTAACGTTTCCAGAATTATTATGAATCATCCGGTAAACCCGTGACATCGGCACTTTTTTTGTACTGTTATCTTTTTAACGTTATGCTAATTTCTTTAATATTGCAAGCTAATTTAAAATAACTGTTCTAACTGTTACCAAATAATTGTTAATAATCTATGACCAAATAGATCGTGAATCCGCCGAGGACGTCGAATATATGGATTCTAATTGCTATTGTGGCTGCACGAATATTCGTTTCATGAATCGATTTTTGTATCATATTAATCGTTTCAGTTACCAAGCTCGTTCTCACAATCATGTTGTCTTCGGCGGGTGACTTACGAGAGTTTTGTTGGAGAAAAGGCAACGAACGACGTTCACTTTCTCCGCAATCATGATGTGGACGCAACCCGCAATATTATCGATATTACAATCGACGATTACGTTCAATCGATGATCTGAGTGATTATGATGTTACTGTTTAAAATCTAGGATTATCGCATATCTGTTTTATATTTTTTAAATGTTTGTTTTTCAACGTCAATTACGAATAAGCTTATCGATAATTTTGTTTAGAGACTTTTGATAATGAAGGCTTTATTTTTTTGTTAGTGTGTTGACAAAATTTAACTTTACATCTTCACCAATAACATTTAGTGGGCAAGTCATTCAGGGTCGATGTCAACTGGTAGGTGACGTCACAACTGAGACGCCGGAAAAATGGACGATTTGATGTCGACCTCATAAATATGATATAAGCACCGACAGACCGACATTGACCTTTACCCACAAAGTTAGACCAAGACCTTGCTTCTAGATTTGTTTTCGGCGCCCACTTATCACCTTATTTGTTGTTTTT
>NW_013527359.1:296015-314684 GCF_000836215.1 Papilio polytes
TTTTTTTTCGGCTGTGGTTTCATGCGCCGCTAAGAGTTCCGCCTTCGAAGCCGGTTTCCTTCCTTATTGGTTTAGATGCACTGTGCAGTTGTTTTTTTCATCTTGAAGGCCATTGCTTATTGTTCGAGTGCGCTTAACTATTCAATTATACCAATGGACCGTTGTAAGGAAGAGTAGTTAAGTGTAAACGGTTTTTTTTTTACTTTAATCGAATTTTAACTTTTGGAGCTTATCGAAGCTTATAGAATATAATTACTCGTAATATCTGGATGCGGTTGTTTTAAATATTTTTTTCGTATTACTTCTTTTAATCGCAGTTATATTTAATTTTGAAAGGAAACATTAACATTATATCGTTCTTCCCTTTTCGCGTCTCATGGTAAGCAGTATAAAGCTTTATTACTCATAATAATGTTGACTCACAGCGATTTGGAGTACGGACCATATTACAATGGCTGCGTATTTAGTAACATTTCATTGAAAACACAAAGACTAGGTACTATTACTAAGTATTATGAAAAGACAACTAAATATGAAAGAGTTGAAATAACAGAGAAATAGTATTGTCTATTAGTTACAAAGATATTAGTGTCTCATATGAATGATGACAAAATGACTATAATCTCAATTGTTGCCACACGTTTCTACTTTTACTGGTTTTTGTTACCTATTTTATATAAGTTAAGACAAGTATAGTCAAACAAGGATGTGTAGCCTAGTGTGTAAGGCAATGCCGGTATGGGATCAGGCAGAAAATATGTAAAACACACATGGACATAGGAAATGGCATAAGATTTAGTTTCTCTTTTGTTATACCCGCCTGCTCAGCTATTAGGTCTGTAAAACAATTAATAAAACTATAACAGCTGTCAAATATTAATCAATGACATTTTTGGGCAAGATGGCGGACCACGTCACGTGTTTCGCGCCAAATTGTTACTTTTTCTTCCATGGTCGTTGACAGTAAAAAGCACGGAAGTCACGGCCTATGAGTTTTTGGACATTGTAAAGCTGTGCATTCAGAACGATTTTAGTTCATTGCCAATTTTTTAGTTTTGCTTACTTGTTTCAAAAAAACGTTTAGCAAAAAGTATAGGATTTTAAAGTGACATAAAGACCATTCTAGTCGCGTACATTCGTTCATCGCGAGAAAACGATTATTTAAAAAACACTGATAAAAAATGCGAACACTGAAGTTTACGATCCACTCATAGTACTACAAATACTAGTAAAATAAGTCTCGTAAAATAATTATCTATCTATCTATACTATTATAATAAAGTATTATATAAACACACATTTCTTTGTTGCCTAAGATGGCAACAGTTACAGCATATTTTTAAAAATCCTTTATTTAATAAAAAGCCCTACACTTTACGTCATGCTTTAGGCTATATATTTTCACGCCATTAAACTTAGAGGGTAAATATTTTGGATAAAAACCCTAATGTGGGGAAGAGACCATAAGTTGCTGCCAACATCAAGAAAGAAAGATTGTTGAGTTTTCATGTCATGTCATTTTGACATTTGCTATTGATAATTTGACAAATGTAAACAACAAAATCAAATTTTTCATAATTTCATGCTGATGAAGCCGCACGGGAACAGCTAGTTTCTTATAAAGAAGAAATATTAACATAGAAAGATTTATAAAAACAAAGCAAACTCAACACAAACTTGGGAATTAAATTATTCATACTATTATATAACATTATCAATTTTACTATGCAAAAAATTCCGAAGGTCAACATGGACGTTAATGAATTAAAGTCACAGATAGAATCTATCAAACTTTGTCGATCGTGTGGCGGAACATGGCGACAAAAACATTGTCAGTTGACCGTGACCGTGGCGCCGAGTGCCGGATCTAGAGCAATGCGCTTGCGCAACCAGCCTCTATGCTGACGAACCCACGCTGAACATTGTCAAACTATTCTTGTAAGTGTACATAACGCTGCTAGGATATACATAAATTAAATTTAGAATCGACAATCTACCAAGTGCTTCTCAAATTCAAATTTTTCTTAGTTTAAAATGTCTTTTTTGCTTTTACTGTTGTGTCATCTACTAAATGTAGCTTTACTATAAAAGTCTTATTTAAGTAATCCCAATGTATTTAAATTCCTTGATACCAGCCTGTTAAAAAGTGGTAAATTAAGTTTTTCGAAGTAAACTTGTCACCTTTCGATATCCCAAACTCATTAGCGTAATTTAAGCCAATTAATTGGAAAAGTAAAAATAGATTAGGTCACATGAATGTCAAAGAGCAAACAATATTTCAG
Organism: Papilio polytes; assembly: GCF_000836215.1. NCBI lineage: Eukaryota > Metazoa > Arthropoda > Insecta > Lepidoptera > Papilionidae > Papilio > Papilio polytes. The sequence goes on from NW_013527359.1 coordinate 298,298, forward strand.
CTGTGGCAACACTAGTTGAAAAATAAATTATGTCTGAGCAAACATTTTTTTTTGTAAATTCAGCAAACGCAAGATAATGTCTAGGTTCTTCCCGTTTCATTCTTTCTCAATATTATTTAACTTATTTTCTAAATGTAACTATTTTAGCGTGGTTGCAGTATATCTGATGACATAAGCTATCCGTAACATTTGGTTCAAAATCAACAATCCAAGATCCCAGCACATATGAATGTTTCAAATGTCTTCTAACCGGCTGTTGAATATTGAAGGAGGCGCGGCTGCAAGCAAACAGCGATCACGTCATGCCTCCACTCCAACGCGCAAGCTTCCGCGTATTCCGTTCACTTTCACTGCGACCGCGCGGGGGACGCCAATGGCCTGCCTTAACTGTCACTGTACTACGTCTTCACCACATTTTAGCTATTCTAAACTCACCACTATCACCAACCAGCAAAGCCCAAAGTACCGCGTGTTGTCGGCTGGTTTTTTTATTGCCTCTTTTGGAAATTATCGTGTTTGGACTTAATCTCGAGAGTTGTAGAGTCGGTATTGGTATGTGGCGATAAGGAAACGGCCTTGAAGGCCGCACATACGAATAATAAACGCTATTTACTTTCTATTGCGGTCAATGGTCACCGTTCGTGACTGGTATTTCGGTGTTAGCTTGTTTTGTCACAGAACTGTTGGTTGTTCTGATCTTTGTGTAACATTTTTGTTTGTCGCTCACAAAATTTTGACATTAACTAAAATACGTCAGTATGGTTTAAAGAAAGGCTTCTAATCCGACAAACTATTGCGTCTACTTTCGAATACTGCTTGATTGGTGACAATGAGGAGAAATGTATAAAATGGTAAAGGTGAACCATGATACGAGCTGTATTGCCGATTGTGAGAGTAATTTAAAAGAATCAAATATAGCTACATGAATACAAAGGAATACATGTTTATATAAATGAAAATTATTATTCCTTGATTATTGAAAAAAAAAATAACCCCGATAGTGTATATATCTTTTGATCCTCCAAAGAATCATGAAAATCAAGACTTTACAGTTTGGTCAAGCCTTTTACGCTTCAGAAGGTAATTATGGAATACACACACATATCCGCCAAAAAACTTGTCTCCTGTCAATCAGGCAATTAGAACGCAAGTCAATAACGTAAAATGTAATAAATCACGAAAAGTAATGATATAATCATGACTTTCGGTGATTTCGTACGATTCGTAAATAAAGACATCGCAGCTCGTTCGTTCGTGCACTTTCACTCGCCGCTTGCTCTACGTGACCTGAGCACAAACCCGCAGTCTCGCACTTAGATTCGCAGATTGAGATTTTTTTCACTTTCTTCGCTTTAACAATCTATAATACATTCTAAAGAATTTGATCTTTCTTTGTGCAATACTTCCATCTTGCCCGCAGTGGCGTTCTGATTTTAAAATATCTCCAATTTTCATTGATTTAAACTGGTTTTTCAATTTTTCAGACAGGTTTAATAACTTTTTAGGGAAATTACAGATTATCGTAGAATATTCTTATCTTTATAACGTAAGGTCCACATTTGAATATGCAACTTCAAGTACCAATTTGAAATACCGTAAATTTAAAATGCTCTCTCTTTACACAAGCAATATGTTATATTTTGTAATTTACGGGTAGAGCTTTTCCAAGTTTATCAGGACTATGCACAGATTGATTATTATTGCAGTCACGTGCGCTTTCCGCCTCGTGTACCACGGCCGCATCGCAGCCTTCTATCTTACGAAACCTATAGATTTTCCTTCCGTTCGACTTGTAATAGTCCTGGCGCAATCGTAATAGTCCGTAACTAGACTCGGACGATGGAAATATAACTCTATTGTTGGGATTTAGAGCCTGAACTGGTTTTTTAGTGAATTTATTTATAATGCCTTAAATTTATTGTCTTCGTTTATTGGTTGCTATTATAATACATAAATTAATACTAACCCTGTATTATAGTTTTGGTAACTAAGATAGTTACATCGATTTATACAAGAGTCTTTGAACTAAATTTAGCTATAATTTACATCAACTAAACAATCTTAATACTTGTAGAATATTGCGCTACTTGGCTACATATCTTGGCCCTATCGTATTCGTATCATTAGATAGCGTCGTGTCTCCAGATTTCCATTGCTATGTTGGTAAGGCCGCGGGTCTGCGTCATGTCTTCCTGGTACTGAAATAGTACGGCTATAAGCAGATATCAAGCGATGTCACGGGCCGGGACACTTGGCTCGAAGATACCAAGGCGAAGGGCGTTGGGCGCTTTACTATTGCGTAATGTCAACATACCATTTAGATTTGTTGATTATATTCGTAGTTGTTTTGCACGTGACTGTACTATTATTTTATTACCCAGGTCGTTAGACAGCAACTTCTTTTTAGTGTTAGTCTGAAGGATTGTATTTCTAATTTAAATGTATTGTATTGAAATCTAATTTACGTTGTAAATGTATTGTTCCTGTTTCTATCTATGAATAGTCTGTTTGCTTTTGCTTTTGTTTCCCGCAGCGCTGTGCGGCTTCTAATGGGTCTTGATGAGTCCCCGGCACATGCGCTACCATTGGGCACAATAAGTTGCGAACATAAACACCAATCAATATCAATCATTGACAGTCAATACATAGGAACATGAGTTTAACATTCATATATCTAGTTTTCATATAACTTGCAGATTCTTCCCTTAGTTTCGATAGTTTTTTCGATAGTGAAATTATATTCAATCAGAGAATTTGTGTTTTATTTTCGGTAATGAGGTCGAAAAGGTCTTTTGTATTTTAATTAGTTTGAATTCTGTTGTTTTTAAAAGAAAACATAACCATTATTAAAGAGAAAAATATCGCGGAGATAGGAAATGTAAACATTCATGCGAAGTAAACAGAATCATTTCCATTATAATGGTAAGGTCGCGTTGGAATAAACAAAAATAAAGACTGTTTTAGTAAACATCGGCTAACCTCGAGACTTTGACTTAAGTAAAACAAACAGATTGTCCGCTTTCTTCGTTGATTGCAGTTGCGACTCGTCTGGCCCAAACAATGGACACAATGGAATGCCTATCTTTTCAGTTTCAGGTTAAAGCGTCGTCGAGACAGTATTGTGTGACAAATGATAAGGCTTGTGAGATACCATGTTGGGATGCTTAGTGAACTGCGAGTTTTGTTTCTACATTAGCTTTATTTGCCTTGATTGTGTTTTGTTTCCATGTCCTGCGTTTTGTATTTCAAGTTGAATAAGCTAGTGAAATAATCTTATAAGGCGAGATGTGCCTACACCTGCATTGTACTTGATGCAATTGAGCTCGTCTCGACGGTGATTGCTAAATTGCCTGCATCAATGTTCTTCCTACAATGCTGCAGTTCCCACATACTACGTCATCGCTTAATAAATCTAGCATTCTTCTATGATTTGTCTATGTTCTATTTTGTTTCATTTAGTCAATAGTTTAGTATAGATTTATATACATGTTATATTCAAAATTCCTAATGTAATATTCAAACAGTCGCGATTTATGGTCGACTTTAAGACTAATGTATTTGTACACAAGGTTTATTATCGGTCGTGAGATCGTGTAAGGTACGACAAGTGCAGATATTGGAGCAGTGCCCTCACGACTGCGGCGCCTCCGACCTTGTGCGAGAACAACTTTCCACCCGGAACACTGAGACGCCATTTTTATTGACACTGAGTGGAGACTCAATTTTATACGCTATGCCCTTATTCGGACCTTGATTTTGTAATAAACACTCGCAAGTTAACGTCTCCGTCGCTTCTGTAATTCTCCGTCTGGCTGTATATAATTTGAATTGAAAAACGGTAATGTGTTGTTGTTAACATGTTAGATGTTTGTGTAATTCCTTATATTTTTACAATTACGCATTTGCAATAGGAAATTGTGTATTTCACTAGTTTATGATAATATACAAATGTAAGATCAAATGTTGGTTATATTTTGGACGGCTTTGATAAAACTGACGTCCGGTTTTTTATTCTTAGAAATCGCAAAAGGTTTTCTTGTATATTACAAAAAAGGTTGTTACTGGTTATGGGTTATTTATAAAGGTACTACCTACTACTGTAATAAAATATCCGCTTGAAATTACCTTTACATTTTAGTTAATGTTATAACGTAATTTTCCTTAGTCTACAGTGATTAAAGTATTTTTTTTAGTTTTCGTAGAAGCAGTAAGAGATGGAGATATTCCTGTCGCATTGGACAGGGGAAAAACATCACACCTATATATAAATATGTCGAGATCCGCGGAACCTTGGCTGGGTGCTTACAAATTGAGTCGGCCCGGTACGAGGTCGTGTGCGGGAGTGTCTGTGTTTGTGTATGCACGTGATTGTGTGTGTGAACTTACGTGTGTTTGGCGTCGGGCTGATTGAATTATAGGTCAGTACGGATAAACGAATTTATCTGTCCTTGACATATTAATCCAGTTTATGATACGACAATCGTCCGATGAATTGGGGTGAAGTCTGAGAAGTGCTAGTTGAACCATTGTGTAAACATGACGCGGTTCGTACCAACTATTTAACAGTATTTATTTAACATTTTCAAAGATGTTTTTCTATGTAACATAAGTAAATATACCATTTATTCGTTAAAAGAACTGCTGCCATTATATCTAACATTGTGCCTATTAAATGTGCAGTAAGAAAACACTAAAAAATCTAGTTTTCTGGCCCGTTTTATCCAAATGATACGCAGCAGTGATTCGCTTTTATATTACTAATCTAAAAAGTATTTTAATCAAACTCGAACAATGTATTTTTTATGAAAAATGTTCTACTAGATAGAACACTGTATTTCCCAGAATAAGTTTTTACGATAATTTACTGGTTTTTAGGCTGTAAGACACTTGTAACTAGTTATTACCAATTTTGTGAATACGCAAGGTCGAAGTTTATCTGGCACACTCTGGAGTGTTTAAATCAGAAAACTAGACTAAGTAACTTAGTATGAATGAAACTCATGTACAAGCTGTTCAGTGATACGCTTTTCTCGATTTCCTTTTCAAGGTGAAGTAAACAAACCGATGTGAGGTTTGGAAAACGAAGGTAAATAAGGATAAATTTGTCACTTTTCGTGATATTCGGAATACTTATTTATCATAGGACCTTGCTTACTAAAGCGGTGTTTTTCCACCTCACGCGTTTCGATATTTTCCATTCAAATTAAGGACATGCTGGTATTTACCAGGAAAATAATTAGAAATGTTACCAGTCGAATATGTTCAGGCTTTTTAATGAATAAATTACACGATATTAGACAATAGTTTATCTGTGTAATATAATAATATTTTTTTTATTTCAAGCCTAAAAAAACAGTTTATAAAATTGCAGGTCTTTTATATTGTTAGTAACAGAACAGAATATAATTAATATTGTACAGTTACAAAATTCAGTGTACAGAGTGTAACTTTAGACAGTTATTAAGATATCAGCAGTCTTGTCGGCTATCATCTGGAGAGTGATATGAATGCGGGATCAGTATTATATGAAGAAATAAATTTTTGGTTTATATTAATTAAATTGCATTTAAATCCTTATTTCCAAAATGTGTACACGAGTATCTAATCTACTAGTCATAATTCATACTTACTCATATTATAAATGCGAAAGTTTAGATGGATGGATGTTTGTTAGAGTTTGTAGCCTAAACTGCGAAACGGATCTCAATGAAATTTAGCATTGATGTAGATGATAGTCTAAAAGAACACATAGGCTACTTGTTTTTTTTAATACCACGCGGACGGAGTCGCAGGCCAAAGCTTTTTAATATTATAAGTAATGAAATACACGCGAACTTACCAGATTCTTTGGCATTTTCTAACAATGGAAGTACTGTTTACATCTGAACACAGTAGGTGGCACTGGAGGACTCACAGCACTAACCTGTAACAAATATCTATGTTAGTTAAGTTGCTTTAAAGTTAGATTTGTTATCATGAAATAGGAATACTTTATTGATATTATCATATTTGCTTAATTTTCTAATAACGTAAAAAAAATAAGTAAAAGGCTGTATTGCTTGTATTTTAATAGCACCACGACTTTGTAGTTTTGATTAGAAAGCTACGTTACCAGTGAGTAACATAGGCTATATTTTTAAATTTCACGTGGACGAAATCGCGAGCAACAACGAGTATGTAATCATTTTGTTTGTCTAATGAAAAACGTGATATCAGTATAGAGTTAATCCATATCAAGTTTCTCTTAGCCCTATAATTATCTTTCAATCTAAAGTGAGGTCACAGATGTTCCATAAGTATAGCTGTTATGTATGTGTTTGTAATGTGCGGACAGGAAAGGGGCCGGACCTCGCGGACCCACCGCAATGCCAATGCGTTACCAGGAAAACATTAGCGAGATTGTTACGCACTGAGGTTTCGAACCCTATAGCGTAAACGGTATATGATTGTATTAATTTTATCATATAGTTACTAAAAAAAGAAATAAGGTTATGTACTAAATGCATGGTTTTTGCATTGACAATTTAGACAACCGGATTTGTGTATCTTTGTAGGTTTGAATATTGCTTTTATTTTTACATTATAGTGTACTTCTTTTATTTTGGACTAGTTTTAAAATTCGTGGATTTAATGTATCCTATAATTTTTGCATACAGTAATTTTCCTACGCTCCCGTCTCGTGACGTATTCGATTCCCGTTTGAATTGATAAAATCGTACCGCATACGATATCCGATCTAATGACCTGTTCTGTAAAAGCTATGTTAGTTTGCACGTATTCTGAATGAAGGCAATTTATGCAAGCGCCTTTTACGGGACTCGTTTTTTGTTATTTTCACAGGCCGTTAGCTACGTCAAAGTTATTTTGATTTGCGATTCTAATGATGTAACGGTAAAGGTAAAGGAATAGACTAAAGATGTTTAGTCGGACTTAGACCGTAACATGAACTCAATACAAAACACAACAAATACTCTCTCTCTAACGTCCAGGTTTTGGCCATTCCCGGGTTTCCTTTTCTTTAAGAGGAGAAGCAGGAATTCACAATGATCTTCACCCTATCTTTATTCCATTCTATGTTATGCTGATGTACAATTTTTTCTTTTACATCGAACTATCTTCCCTCATTTGTTTCTGATCTTTGCAAACTATTAATATACTAGTCCTACCTCTACCAATGTATCCCTCCAGACTTATGACTTGTCAATAATTAAATACCTATTATAATAGAACTAGATTAGATAATTTCAACAATTACACGTGATACTTATCAAATGCTATCTGACTCGTCTACCCACAGGTGATAACGCGGGGCGCGACGGGCATCAGGGGCGAGCTGCATGCCAACCTGATCGCTTTCGACAAGCAGTGGAACCTGGCCCTTACAGACGTGCTGGAAATTTGGAATAAGAAGGCAGTGAAGAAGAGGAAAATACCACCAGCTATGGGTATACTATTCTAATTAACAGCAAGGGGTAGACAGTGGATTGTAAGATCTGTGCAGACCTTAGTTTACAAGATGACTATAATGTTTTACTTGATTTTGATTAAGTAAATTAACAACTAAGTAAGGCTTTCCTGTTTCATATATTCTTTGTAATAGTTACGGTTCACAATAATTAATGAATTTTCAGTTGCGTCAGTGGCTAAAGGGACAGCGGCGGCGATGTACCCCGTGCCCCAGGTGACGGAGAAACCTCTAGGTAAGGGTGTGTGGGCGTGCAGGCGGCATGTCCCGCAGCTGCTGGTGCGCGGCGAACATATCGTACTGATCAACTTGGTTCAACGATGAAGGGATAGATATAATTGTTTTGCATAAGTTAGATAGAGATGTAAGATCTGATTGCCTCGTTTTGAATAGCTCGTTGACAAGTGCTGTTTTCAATTTGACTACTTCGAAGCACTTATTACGTCTTACTTGTTATTGTTATAGTACTGAACAAATTAGAATCATAATTACTTGAAAAGTTAATGCACTTGCGAAGATATAATAGAAATAAGATTATCATTATATTGTGCAATATGCATATTTTTTTAATAAAATAGTTTTTACAAATTCGTTGTTTTATTGTTCCTTAATTTAATGTATGTTTTCTTAACTTTTAGAACACTTCTTGTCTAAACAGTCTATCGTAACAGTCTCATACGAATGTCTGAGGATTAATTTAGTGCTGACAGATTTAAAATTGTTTCACGAGCATTTTTTCAAAGAAGTTTCTAGCCAAATGACATGTGACGAAGATACGTGTTGTAGAGGAAAAACTTTGTGAGCAACCCCCAGAAACGTGGGCGTGATTGGATGCCCGCCAGGGTGCGTCGCACCCGGAGAGTCGGCCGTTGTCGCCTCTAATCGAACCCACTAATAAAAATAGACAACTGATATTCATCTCTGAAACATTATCGTAGCACATACATATCAAATAACATTTTTAAATGAAATTTTGCTTGAGAAAAAAATTCTTTCTCCTTGTGATTGCGGCGCCCGGAAATCACATTTCGCCGTACTTGCACCACTTTAAAATTATGATGAAGTGACAAAGCGGTCATTACACGACGCCTCGCGTGATTCCAGTGGGACAGGTTCAAAATATATCGCCAAATATGGTTCGTTTATGATTTTGTAATTGACAGTTGTCACTGGCCACTCGGCCATGTCTTAATTTTTTGTTTCTTCAAAATGACAATTCGAATTTCGAATCGAGATGGCGCGAAAGCGCACGATAAGAGGGCACGGCAGTCGGGCGGCGAAGCGCGAGGTCGACGCACGGTCGCCGGCGGTCAACCGCAGGAGCGACGCCCGCGGCCGGGAACGACGCCGGGGGAAAATGGAAAAACAATCGTTAGGAACAATGCGTAGGCTCGGGACGTTTCCGTGTCGGGGCGCGGGCCGGGGTTTATGGGAGATCGTTTCCCTTTGTAATATCTGGCTCTGTGAACCTGACGTCGCAGCGGTCCACATGGCAAACTATTATTATATTCCAGTCAATGAATAATCGCAATAGTACATTGTTAATTTATAACAGCATTTAGCATATCGAGTGCTCCCGCGTTACAAAACCACACGCACTTGTCCTCGGTTTGAAAATATTCTATGTCCGTAAACGTTTATAGCATTGACATTACGACATTGAATAATGTTGCAGAATGTATTAACCATGAAGTCAAGGATTTTCCATAACCTTAACTGAGACCTTCAGTCTACCAAAAGTCAGAAACATCGCCTACGATGTTTACAAACGAAGTAGTAATGTTCATTTCTATTCTGACCTTAATTTTGACCATCTACAGTCAATGCGGAAGTCAAAATTTTTATATATCATGTAAATAACTCCGTTGTTCTTGAACTTTGCTCTGACTCCGAGACATAATCAGACATTAAACAACAAGGATACTGCGACCTCTTTCAATGCTGTATACTAATGTAATCCGCGAAACTTACTTTTCAATTTTTAATCTCATAGTTTATTACATTATTGAACAGTAGAACGAATTAGAACGTAAGGACGAATACAAAAATATTAAAGGTTAGAAAGAGATGATTTCATATCAGTATCAAATAATGCATTAATTTAGTTTTACATTTTAACGGATTAGGAGAAAAACAAACATTATCACCGCCCAAGAAAATGTACGCACTGAAGCTTCGTTCTTAACCATTGTTTAAACTTTTTTGAACCCAATTTTAGCTTAGCATGTGTAAATCTGAGACAGATTATGTTAATAATGTGCATGGAATGGCGGAGAAAGTTCCGTCAGACGGGCACACAGCGCGTCGCTCTGAGGGTGTATAAATAGTCAGGTTACACAACGCGGGCCGATGCACCGCGCGGCCTGCTCACACCAATCTTGAACTACGGTTAACGCATCCTGAAATCTATGAAGATGTATGAAATGTATTTAAGAATCTTGCGAACTATTTAGTGTCATATATCGACAATAGTAAAGTGGTAACCACACTATTAAATAATACATCAAGGTAAATTAATGTGAATAAAATCTTAACTCCATTTGATATGTATGAAGAAGACAAGACAGTGAATAAGACTGATTAACTAATTGTGTTTAATGTAATTAAAACAATATATTGATGTATTCATTTATTTTAAAAATATTGACGTTGAAGGAAGTGAAGATAACTGTTTTAGAAGAAATGTTACTGTGAAATTCCGAATGACTACTACGTAATTTTTCTGTAGTTTCTCTTAATAATAAACTAATAAGTAATTTTATTTATGTATACTTTTTAACAAGAGAATTAAGTGCTAAAAACATATGAGTCTATATAATAATAATAATAATAATAATATATCAATATTCTGTAAGAAAAAAATTCGCAAATTTCTTTGTTTTCGAGCAAAGATTTCGAAATTTCATTTAAAACGACCTCGATACGCACAACACACGCATATAATTGTTTATAATTTACGGACATCACTTTAACCCACTAAAATTTATCGTAATTACAAATTAAATATAAACAATTCGTCAGATATTACTTTCTTATTTTCTGACACGAATAATTTTCGCAAACTCTGCGATCGTATGTGGAACAGCGCTATACTACAATACTTCGCTGAAACGTAAATTACCTTCAAAAATTTTCCACACTTATTCATTTAATGCTTACAGTTCAAATTATATTTAGATTACTAACACAAAAATAAAGATTAAACTTTGTTCTACAATTTGATAAGTAAATTATTTATTACGACATTTTCAATTTCCTTTCAAACTTAAAAGTGAACTAACAAATTCAATTTTATACATGGTCGCCAGATGGCGAGCAGGCTAGCAGGACATAAAACAACTTTCATGGTAGATGCCCCCATAGACCTACCTAGATTATCGGCTGACGCTACAATTCTGAACTACTTCACTTTTTCAGGAATAACCAAAGTAATAAATATTCATGAGCCGATCATTCGCTTAATCCTTTCCACTTCAGTAACAAACACGTCAGATATGAAACATGAAGCATTAAGGCGCCACGTAAGGCTAACGAGTCGACATGGAGACACTTCCGTAATGTCCGCGGATAATAAATGCACAATGTTGTTTAAATTATGTGCACAGCCCAATGCCGACAACTGTTCTTTTACGCAGAACCTTGATCGTGTGAACTCTGACGTAGGGTTGTGTTTTGTTATCAGAAGTCATACAATAAGATTATATCACACAGTATGATATTAAAAACAAGAGTATTCGGCATTCTTCTTTTAGCAGTGGTAGTGCCCGCTTTAACATCTTAGCACAAATGGGCCAGCACGCCCGGTGTAATACCACGACCACACAGAAGACAGGCGTGAAATGGAAGCAATTCCGTGTTTCGTCTGATGAGTGTGGTGCCGGGGGCCTAATTTAAGTCCCTTTCTCTTTATCACCATTTTCTTATAAGGAGAGGATGGGAAGGGGAAGTGGATTTGACGGTGGAGGAGATGCATAGGAAGGGGAAATATCCTCTTTATGTGCGTCTCCTCCTCCGTCGTATAAGGGTAGTCAACGCATCTGCAATTGCGGATGTCTATGGGCAGCGGTCGCCTCGCCATTTTGGCGGATTCAAGTGGCCGCTTGCTCGTTTGCCACCTTATGTTATAAAAAAAAAATCTTACATATTAAAATAGGAATAGAAAATTTATTCATCCTGTAGCTCTCCAAAAGAAAAATCTAGATAAAGAATCGTCGATATTATTTTCAGAGACACTGTATGGTCTATATTAAAAATGCCAAGATAATGTCACCTTTTATTTCACTCTATTATAATGTTAAGGTAATTAGTTCTTTCTTTTCAAATTCTGCCCAGTGATATCTATTGTTAGAATTACAACAAAACTAACTTTCATGATTGTGATCACAGAACATCCTGTATAACGTCATCTACGAGTAATCTAAGATTAAACTCTGGTTAGCGCGTTGTTGAACCGAGCGGCGCGCGTTTTACTCTTTTTGTATTCGTTCTTGCAGCTAAGTTGGGAGCGGCTTGACCTATTTACCGGGAATAGACTCAGCGGACGCAGGCGATGCCGCGCGCGGGCCCTAGCGCACCACACGCCGCACCGCACACGTGCTGCACCCGCCGGAATCACTATGACTAAACGATAACATCGCTGCAACGGGAAGCAATTTATTGATGACAAGCTTTTAACAGAGCTGCTAATATTTTATTAAAACATTTTTAGTGTAAAAGAAGGCGTTGGTTTATTTATCTATCATACTAATAGATGAAGACGTCAGTAAAATGACTTCCATCACCGGTATAAACCAGAACGAACATAAAAATAAAAGATTGTTCACTCCAATATATAACTTTAAACTGTCGTGGTTTTCACAAATATAATGTTCGTAAGATACGGATTTTTACCACGATTGAATTGTTTTTGCTACCGATATTTCGGCACAGTTGCATGCGCCATGTTCACGGGCTGACTCAAGTGATGCGGTATTGTGAAGAAAAATCGTGGTAAGGAACCCGTATCTTACGAACATTATGTTTACTCCAATGCAAAGTTTATGGTAATGTTTAATAGAGAACTGTATTTCTGATTGGATCGGGTAATAAATGAATAGCAGGCCTTATGGTTTGATGTATGAAAATATGCAAATAGATACAACGTTAAATAGGGTAATTAAAAAAGTTGCTGTGGCGGCTCGGAGTGCGACTAATTCCAGCGGGGAGTGATGCGCGCGGGGGACGGACGAGGTGCGAAAGGGTCCCCTCCGCGCGGCTTCCAGTTGAAGTGCAGTAGAACTAAACTACACTATTATAGTCCTTTGTGAGTTGTGATCTGGTTCGATGCAGAAAATCTCGGTTGAATTACACACTTGATATAGCAAGTGATAAACACCTCACGTGTACGGTGGTACTTGCTGACAAGGCGCACATATTTATAGCTCATTTAATTACATAAATTAACGATTTAAATAATGAAAAGGAATTTAACTAATTAATAATGTCCAAATAAAGATAATATTTCAGTCAATTACATCTGCTAACGGATATGACAGCAGATGATGTATGAAAGAGCAGATCATAATGTGTCGACCCTCCATTAGAATAAGGGCAGGTTGATGAAGAAGTATATTCACGAACATGGTGTTATACGTGTAGAAGTTTGGACAATAATATTACGTTATCTGCGGCGCTACACTAGAAATTATTTTACTAAATTTTAAATGCTAAAACACACTCAATTTATAATTACGTACGAGAGTAAACTTAATGTACGTATGTATTGTAATTTCACTAGTAATCTTGCCATTAGTAAAAAACACCCGAATATAACTAACTCTGTTTCAATTAATTGTTACAAAATGATTCATAATTTAAGACAATTTGACTTGAACGTTCAGCTTTAACATTTAATACTTGAAGCCATACGTATCAATAATAACTTAATTTTCGTGGCCCTAATCACATAAGTTCTTACTTAATAGCTTTGTACGTTTTTATTTGAAATACTTGAAGATTTTTTAATTTAAAAGGATAACTTTTTATATATAAAATTAGTTCATGGGAAAGTATTATTTTTTTGGTTCAGTCTTTGGTGGTTAAATTACCTGTATTTACTTAGAACTTTTTAAGGCTGGCAACAATCACAAATTAGACAGCGACCACCAGGATGTAAATTACCACTCAACCAATCATTCTTAATTTTACTCATTACTTACCAGTTAAGTATATTTAACTTTTATATTTTATAAACTATCATCCCGTTGCCCCTTTCTTAATCTCGCTGCAAAAGCACCCGCTTTTAATAAAATACTTCCATCATTTTACGTCGTCGAGGAGAAAATCGATCAAGGAACCATCCATCAAGTTAATGGAATATTTAATTATGTTGGGCATAAAAAGAAAATTATTACAATGTTTTAATTTACTGGAACTTATTTGTATAGTTAAAGTCAAACAACTATTATTTTTTTAATTGAAAAAAATCGTAAGTCGTATGTTTACAGTTTGTAACAAAAACTATTACAAAATGTTAATGATTAGCATAGAACCTCGATACCTTTTGAGACAAAGGACGTCGCCGAAATTTTCATTGTGGTAACAAAAAAGTGCATGTCAAGTTGACAGGTGACAATGACAGATCGGTCGCCTGGCGACCTTTAATGGCGCGAAATAGAACGCCCGTGACATTCGATGTGGCATTTCAAAGACGGCGGTCGAGCTTGATTTGGGCTTGTTTGTACTTCATTCGAGCCGTGTTCGAGATTCAATTATTTTGATGACTGTAGTTAATCGTTCTTAGTTAGACATAACACGTGGAAGAAATATTGAAAACATAATAACAGTCAGACATAAACTTGGCCTGTTTGACATCTAAGAACAAATTTTAGAGACCAAAGCAAAAGTTAATTTCCAAATAATTTCTTTATGTCCTTCAGATTTATTGATTTACATTTAAATTGATAGCTGAAACGTTTTACTTTCTTGTGAAGAATTTATTAAATAATCTGTATATTTATGAGATAAATGCATAGAATTCGAAGTTAAAACACGCTTTGAATCCAGTTGTCCGAGATGAGTTTGCGACGTGTTTGTTACGTAACTGGTGCGTTACCATTTTCCACTCTCGCTTTTCTCTCGCTCCAACGACAGCCGGTTTGTAGACGAAAATGTTTATGTCATGTTATTCAATGTTTGTTACGATATATGATACTTTAGTTTATTTATTTAACACTATCTTTCGCTCGTGACTCCGTCCGCGCGGAATAAAAAAAAAGGTAAGTAGCCTTTGTATTCTTACTGACTCCGTTCAGCCGTTTAGGATAGAAACTCTAACAAACTCATTTTATATTTGGACTCTGAAAACATCGATACAACATTGGAAATCTAGATTAATAGGGTTGCAGATCACAAAAGAGAAACTCGCAATCTATCTAGTAAGAAAGACCATAGATAACAGTGGAAGTAAATCCGTAACGAACATAAGGAGGCAGGGTGTGGTGGTGGCTAGGTGGTGCGGCACTTTCACCCGCACTTCCTAGCTGCTGATTGATGCACGACACGACGGACAGACAGTTGAATTTCCGCTGTTTTTATGTACATGAAAAACTACATCAATCAACGCGCTTATAATACTAATTATTGTCTTTGTCTAAAGCTAGTTCAGTATCTAGTTTTATAGTTGATTCTTTGCTATTTTGAAGAATTAGATTGGAATAAATTATGTTACGATTACATTCGATTAGATAACAGAAATGAAGTATATTTACATTTTAAGATATGAAGATATCGTTTCCGTAGTGTAGCGGTTATCACGTGTGCTTCACACGCACAAGGTCCCCGGTTCGATCCCGGGCGGAAACATAGTTTTTATCTTTTTGTAAAAATGCATATCTTATTCATTAACGCTAGATAGACCAAGTAAAAGAAAAAGCCTTTTTTAAGGATTGAATTAGATAAAGTAAAAAGCATTTTATTTGTGACTGTATTATGTATTTTACATAATATAAATATTTGTGTTAAATACGGATAATTTAGAAAAGCTCTATCGTTATTGTGTGTCTGGCAGCATTCACGGTGCAACCTCACATTCCTCGCTACATAACGCTGGTAAACTTCTATTGCGGATTCAACGCAATTACGGCGCGCGGCCATTTCACCGCCGCAATGCGTAATCCAACATAACACCACTAAAACTTCATATAAAGCGAACGCAAACGCGTTTGTTACAACGAACGAGCGTTAGAGACTTTGCGCCGGCGCAGTGAAAGTACTTTCGCGCGCTCGCCGCCCCGGTCGTCGACCTTCGCGTGCGATAGGGACAGTGCTCTACATGTGAGCTGGATGGCTACTGTTCTGTGAGGAAAGCCGTGAAAACCCGACGGGCGCAAGGCGCGAAAGTTAGCCCACCAGGAAATTGATCCGATCGTAAAGTTGGGAGCGAGCGATTTTTATGCGTTCACCTTTACGACGACCATAAAGGCTTTATTGTTTACAATATAAACATTCTGCAGTCCACACAGACGCCGGATTTCCTTAAAGTTTTCCCGAAAACGTCTGCGTGACCCGATTACTGCTCTTTACTACAAACATGCGCCTTTGATAGAAAAAACATTGAAGCTCATAAAAGGTAACCTTTTGTTACAAGACCTTAAAGTAACTTCATTTTTTTAATCCTTATTTATTTATTAATTAAAGTTATTTTTTCTTACTAACACCAGGAACGGATTTCTTAATTTTTTATCCAACCAAATGCAGTGCAGCCATCATGCAATTTCAAATCCTCACCTAAATCTGTTATTGTACAAATCTCCAGCTTGACAATAAAATATAATGTACGTTGTCTATGGTATTGTCCATCGCCTTGGCCACCGACGTGGCACTTGTCTATGGAATTTAAAACGTTTTCCGCATCGTCCACATTTTAATTGTATAAATAAATTG
>NW_013527359.1:315236-321297 GCF_000836215.1 Papilio polytes
GTGCAAGATGGCGGCGGAGCGCGGGAAAATAGCCCGCCAATATTGTCTGCCATGAAGGTTGTTGTATTGGGCACTTTATTAAAATTGTTTACATGAAAAAATTAATTAATGTGTTTATTTATTGTTGGTTTTTTGCTAGCTTTAAAGATACTTGTTGGCTTTGGTTTTGACTTTTAAAGTAGTTTCTTCTCCGTCAACATAAGTGGTAGTATCTCTCCAAATTCTTAACTTAACTTAAGAAAGTTAAATTAAGTTAAGAATTTGGATCTATATAACCCTATTCTATCTTCAGTTTTTAGATTAAATATTAGTCAATAAATTCCGCTACCGTTCGTAACTCGAGGCCTTCCAAATCTCACCAAAAGTTGTATTTAATTGTTCTGTAGAGAGTGAAAGTTCGAATTAATCCGACTCTCATTTCTGTTGCTGCGGCGAGCGCCTTCGTTACATCTAATCTTTGTTTCTGTGGAAGTTACATGAAGATTCAGCTAATGGAATGTAGAACCTTCAGATAGTGGACTTGTGATTTACTAAGTAGAGTTTGTAAAAAGGTAGAGCTTATATTGGTGTTGATTTTCGAAAACTCTACCAATTATGTTTTGATAATAAAATTTATTAGCGATGATTTTTACAGTGGTAGAGCCCGCTTTAACATCTTCGCACGAATTGGCGGCCTCGCTCGGTGTAACACGACCACACAGAAAACAGGCGTGAAGTGGATGCAATTCCGCTGTTAGTATAGTGCCGGAGTCCTAATTTTAGTCCCCTTTTCTTTCCACCCTTTTCTTAAGAGAAGGGATGGGAAGGAAAGGTGGAGGTGACACATAGGAAGGAGAAATATCCTCTTTATGCGCGTCTCCTCCTGCGTCAATGAAGGGTAGGCAACGCATCTGCAATTGCGGGTGTCTATGGGCAGTGGTCGCTTTCCATTTCGATGGATTCAGGTGGCCGCTTGCTCGTTTGCCATCTTATGTTTTATATATATATATATATAAATAAACAAGAAGTTATTTAACTTTAGGTCTAGAATTAGTTAAGGTTATGTTACATAAATCCAATTGGAGGATAACAACTGATACTAAGAGTAAATTAAAGGTAAATCTTACCTGAAATTTCGTTGCTCACAATAGCACTTCTTGTTTATCAACCGGTTCAAATGAAATAATTAGTGATAACGATAGCACTAATTTATTAGTCTTAGTGTTACAGTGCAATATTTACGAAACTATATAGTTTCTTACCTTGTACCAAAATAATCGATTAAAACGTCATAACCCTAATATAAGCAGAGTCAATAAGGAAGGGGAACAGAAACGTAGCGCGGAGTTACTGAATCATTGAAACTATTACGCAACGGAATACAAAGCCCCGCGCCCCGCGCTGCCCCGCGCCGCGCACGAGGCACGAACTACGCGATCGTCGTAAACAAACGTAGTAAAGTTGACACTGCACCGAGCCAAATTGAACTTAACATGAAAATTGCTTTTTTCATAATGATCTTAAAATCTGAATAAATCTATTGAATGTTAAAAATCTGTATCAGTATAGAGCTGTCTAAAACAGTTCGTTCGTTAATATTATTATAAACTAGCTGTTGCTCGCAACTTCTTCCGCGTGCAATTTAAAATATAGTCTGTATACCTCACTGATAACGTAACTTTTTAATGGTGAGAGAATTTTTGAAAACAGTGAAGTAGTTTTTAGTAATTTTAATACATACAAAAATAGAAATCTTTCCTCTTTATAATATTTGTATAGATAACTAAATTATTATTCTCCAACATCAAATCAAGGTGGCAATACAAAACCTTTTAATATTTCAAGAAAATCATGATATATTTATAGAATATAATAAATAATTCCAAAATAATAAGCTCAGTGTGCCGCGAACTCAAGGTCCGGGCTGCCACGAGGCAGCACGCGGCCTCGCTCCCGCGCCCCTGCTCCACTCGCCCTACGCCCGCCCTATCGATCCGCTACGTGGGAGGGACCTCTACGTCAATGCGTAGCTACGTAGCAACGTTGCTGCGTAACGAACAAATATTTTTACGAACCCCCTTGAGTTTTGTTTAATATCCCGATGTGACCTTATGTTCGAATATTTGCGACCCTCGGATATTAAAGATTGTGGGTCTTCGTTAAATAATAATATTTTACAAATGTTACGCTTGTAACAACGAGGAAGTAAACTTTTCGTAAACAAAACATAATATAACATTTATAAATATAATCCGTTATTAAGATTATACGTTCGTTATCAAGTCTACGATTTATTTTAATTTATCAATTATCTATCAAATATTATTTAAAAATAAATATAATGTTAATCCTTATATATGCTAACTAAATTAATATAATAATTTTAAACCTACCCCCGAAATTTTATCCATACATGAAGTCTATGTCCATTGATACACGCGCACCCCGGGGTGGGGCGAAGGGGGTGAAGGGGTGTTCATCCGTGGAGCGTTAGCGTATCGTAGGGCATGAATGGCCAGACGTACAACCGCACAATCTATCTGGATACTATATTACCACGCTATGTTTATTACCAAACATATTTATCTACCAAATTTTGTGTGCGACACTTTGCGTGGTGAATTAAAAAAGGTAAAGTAGCCTATGTGTTCTGGTAGACTTGTCCTTACATTTATGTTATATTTCATCGATATTCATTTAGCCGTTAAGGCTGTAAACTGTAACAAACATCCGTCCATCAATCCATCCATCTAAACTTTTGCATTTATAATATTAGTAAGTAAGTTTTTTCACATATAATGTGTGTGTGAGCTAGCCAAAAACACCCTTGTGTTGTTGTCTAGCTTCTCCTGTTCCACTGGGTTGCTTGTAAGAGGTTGTTGATAGCAATAAAGCCGCCCTTGCACAAATCTTGTCGTAGCTTACTTTAAGAATGTGTATTGTAATTTTTGTGCAAAAATAATTTAATAAATATATAGACCTCTTTTTTATAAGGTTTTTTATTTAATCTATGTATGTATGTTTCTTTTTTTTGTAATCCAATGTAATCAATAATTGGGGAAATCTGCATTTCTTCTTTACAGGACTAAAATCAAATAAACATTTATAGAGTGACTATTACTGCGGTACGAATAGTAATAAAATATTTGTTACTTAAAGGTAATTAGGCGTACAGCTGTAACCGCACCTTTCCAGTTATTACTGGCCAGTTAAAGCGTGGTTTATCACTTTTCCTTGTTGTTGACAAAGATACCTAACAGATATTTAACATCTATGTTTATTACTTGTGTTGTGAAAAGTAGGCTGTGTATTAAAATGACTGTTGTACTTAGTAATTATTGATTGTAATGTATAGTTCTAGAACGCACCAAGTCGCTAAAATGATCAATTTATTTGTGCTAGCCAGAAGAGATAATATTGAAAACATAAGACTGTAGAATGTTGCGGGAGTGCACTGGATGCGGGCGGCACAGCACCGGGCATCCTGCAATCGATGGGGAAGGCCTACGTTCAGCAGTGGACGACCTAAGGCTGTTAATGAGGAAGACTGTGGAAATATTATGTCATAATGTCCTTTTCTGTTTTTAGTACAAAGAGTACGCGTTCTTAGTAACACGTTTTCAACTGAATACATTTAAGTTAATATAAAAGGAATTTCTACAATTCGCTTTTCTTTCGGTATCGAGGAGGGAGATTAGGGAATTCGGGTGTATAGGGGGAGGCAGGGCAAGCGGAACGTGTATCGGTTGCTAGGTTACCGAGTACTATCCCCGCCCACTTTGGGCCAATAAAACGAACTTCATTAAAAGAAAATCCGATTGTAAGTTTGTTACTACTTAGAAATGACTTTCAGAAAATATAAACATCAAGTAGAGAAATTTCTCAACTCTCAGAAATTTCTGGGATCGAATTTTTATAATACAAAAGGAAACTTTTGGCTACAATGCCTGTACTTTTAAACTTTTCTACAAGATTTACTATGGCATCCGAAGAAACAAAGTTTTCTTAATACTTGATTAAGTTTCAACGATTAAGTGTAATTAGGGGTAACCTTTTTTACTAACTTTATCAGGTTTCATTAAAACATAACTTTTCCAATCTTTAAAACATTACATAACGAAAGCAAATTAAATATGATAAAATAATAAATTAAAAGTATAGTTTAAGTAATTGAACGTACATTTTTATATTTATTTCCGAAAACCATGACGTAAACTTCTACGCTTATAAACGTCATAGTTTCGTAGCAACTCTACGCCGTAGCGGTTAGAATGTGCCTAGGGACTATAGATGGGAGTTATACTACTTTATTTTTGAGTAATAAAGAGAAATGTCTTATGGAATTATAATAAATTGTGCATTAAAGAGCTTTTTTCCTACATAAATTACAGACTGAACAAAGAAAATAGATTAATCTTTAAAATTGTAGTGCTAACACTTTTAATAGTAAATAATTTAAATAAGAAGTCAATACTACATTTTGCGTACAAAAGAATTGAACCCGTATCTATATTAGCTATTATTTGTTAATCTTTACTTTTACCGCTTGTTATCTTATATAACATCATATTACGTTTACATTATACCGCATTTCCCCCGCGCTTACGACATAATGCGACGCGACGCTTTGGAAAGTTCGTGTCGTTAGACACATGAATATATTTGAATAATCACATACATTATTACTTATTTAACTCTCGAATAATTAAAGTAATTATAGAGGTTTATTCTACTGTGAGTAACATAACATTTAGGTCACTGATTCCCAAGGTATCTCAAGACTTCCTCGGGTTATCGGAAAACTCATATGGCGACAAAATTGATGGCACAATTGTATTTTATTTTCTTCGTATAAAACAGAAGAGCAAAGGCAAACGCAGTATGAACAAATTATTAAATTACTTGTTTTGTTTTTTAATGTTTTTGACCTCGGATATTTAAAGTCATTACTCACGCCTGTAATACCATCATAATTAAACAATTACATGTACACTAACGCGGGAATGCAAGTCCTTTTCGCGCGCAAATGCGCCATCTTGGCCCACCACCAACATTGTGTTAATTTATCTTAATATGGCGACTATTGGATATTCATTTCTTACAACCTTGAACCTTTTATTGTTCGCTAGTGATCATAACTTTACAGTTCTATCGGAAAGCCTAGATAAAACATATTATTATTCTCTGTTACAGCAATGTATATCCACGAATTAGTTAACAATTCCTTAGAATAATAAACCTATCACAACGTTTTGTGTTTGAAATATAATGACATGTAACTTTATTAGTATTGAATGCATCATGCACTTGCGTCTTGTATCCCGCTCGTGTATCCTTATCAAAGACCTTACCGTGAGCCACCTTGGAACATAGAGCAGTGCGCAGTACACGTCACAAACTTATTTATTACACGCTCTTGCATTGACATATCGACACGCAACCCTCGCCTCTATCACTCCTTAACCTTACCAAGCTATTTTCATCCGATCATATTTTAATGTAATTAAAAAACAAATAATTTCATTAATGCATACTTTAAATTGTATAGAAACATCTGACACACTGACCTACTTTTTGAGCAAACGAATAAAATTGATAAACTATATTTAAAACATTCCGTTTTAGAGATACGCATTGAATGACGTAATATGATGCACAGATTGCATAAATACGGTTCCACGTAAACCACAGATTAATCCAAAATTAAAAAGAAACATTTGACAATCGCGTGAAATCTGCTGACGTATTTACGTTGGAAACAGAGTTTCAAAAACATATACAGAGCAGACATAGCTAACTAGTTAACGCTATCTATTGACAGCCTCGAAACCACATTTTAATATAATTATTTGTATTTAATTATCAATAGATATCATTAAAAAGTATTTAAATGTTTATATTTTTTTGTAGCACTGTTTAGTTTATCTTATAACAAAAGATGGAGCTTATTATAATTTTCGAAATTGTCAATACAAGGACACAAGGTCGCGCACAAATTTGACAACTGACATATTACCTTTCAGAGGAAATACCGGTGAAAAAATTTTGTTCACTATGCCCAGTCTATATATTTCTTAAATGT
>NW_013527359.1:321552-330729 GCF_000836215.1 Papilio polytes
GGTCAATTACATCACGATCGCATTGACAGATTTGTTAAATACGTGACAAATGTCATTAATAATGCGCATTCTCAACTATTCGTTCGCAAACGTACAATAATTTTTCACCGCATATTACACGGTTTTAGGTCATGGTCGCTGGATAATTGCGAATGAAAAAAAATATGTATTATTGTAATTATTTCATTTAAAAGTACACACTATCCAACTTTTCATTGCGTAATATTTAATTGTAATAAAATGTGTTTACGGGGCCGTGATTAAATGAAGAAAAAAACTCATTGTTTCGTTTAATTAATTCCAAAGTCATCTATCAAGGCTGTAGCGCCGCCGAGTCAAATATTAAAATTGATAAAATCAGTACATCCGACGTTGAGATCAGTTTTTCCAAGCAATAAACCACAAGAATCAAAATTAGAACGCCTCAACATTTTTAGAGCAACGTGTAGACACCTAGTGGAACAAAAAGTACAGCCGTGAAGAAAATGGATACGAATAAAACATTATTATAGAAATCATAATTTTAAGCTACCTTATATTTAGAATTCTTTGTTATTAGTATTGAAATCAGTAAAGTTCTTTAATAAAAAATGACGTTTAAATAATTAAATACAAGTCGGTGTGGCGGCTGGAGGCGGCGAGCACTGGTCGTATGACGGCGGCCATGAGCGTAACCTTGCTAGCGCTGTCCCGCTCGCACCCGCGCGCCCGCCCATCTCCGTCCCGCTCTAATTGAATGTGGCCGGTGCCACTACCGGATTCCGAACGATTTGAACAACTGACGACTAAAGAAATTAAACTACGACTCTTGTGTCAGCTTGTGATTAAATAAGAAATAACATTTTTGTTGAAAACAACTTCGATTATTCTTCTGTCTCTCAAACACAATACAATAAGAGGAATAAAAACGCACGAATCAAGAAAAGGGTTTTTCATTTTAGTAAATAAACTAGCATAGTATTGAACTGCGCTCACGAGTAAACTGATACGAGTAGAAAATGGTGTGCGTGTTATCATTCGAACTAAACTACAATAAATAAATAAATGACAATGAATAAATTACATAATATTGATTAATAATGAAATTGACACCGTATGTGGGACACGTGTTGTGAAATGTTGCATCGAACCTACCTATTGTTCCAAATGAACTGTTCAAATGCACAATTGCATCGAAAGCGCGATATTACACAATCGATCGCCCTAAATTATATTAACAAGCAAAGCATTTTGAACTAACGATGTGTGCACTGGATATTAAAACTTTATTTTTTAATATTTATCTGTCAACAAACAGTTGGTTTTAGACAGTTACCTTCGATACTCGAAATTCAGCAAGTTTCTTACGAATTGTAGACTTTTAGAGCTGTACTACCATAAAAATGAATAGTATACAGCTTATTACATATTCTCAGCATAAATAAACAGTTCAAACTGACAGATAGAACTGTATACAGCGGACTTAACTGTAAGAAATTAAGAAATCCCTTGTAACTACCACTAGTTAAACATTTTTGCCACAAACCTTAGGTAAAAAGGTAGACTTCAAATTGTAATTTGTATAATTTAACATAAATAATAGATTTCATTAAATTCGGTGTTGACGTCGTTGCAAAGTAAAATGTATTTTTTGTCGGTTCATGTTAATGTCTAGAACATGTTGATTGAATTCATATAAATAATGGATAAGTCACTATTAACTTGCGCGCCCGACTGTACCTTACCTTTGCAACTATATTCGCTACGACTACTACTCTATCAAGGTCACAATATTTGCACAAATTTTGGCGGCCAGTTTTTAATGTTATATTGGTCTTTTTTTAATTATTGAACACAATTTTCGTTTCTTTTTTACAATTAAACCTCTGTAGTTATGCTTTGATTCCTTTTTAATTTTTAAAAAAGATAGGATTTCTTTTAGTTGCTCGATTTATAGTCTTCTTTCGTTAAAAAACTTCAAAATGTTGGGTAAAAAATACGCGCGAAAAAAATCTATTTAGCTTTTTGAATTTATTAACTGTAGAAACGGGTTTGAGTCGTAAAATTGCGTTTTCACTTTTAATGCTTCTAAAGTAGTGAGCGACAACGACAGATTCCTATCATAGAATGTTTCAAACCAGTAATAACTTATGTAATCCGACCCTGAACGATGTTCTAACACCTAATATTGCAAATTTTTCACAAGTAGGGGTACCCGCTAAGTCCCCCCCTTCCGCGCAGCATTGGGGAGGACCTTGCGGCGCTGCCTGCGCGGGCCGCGGCCCTCGACTCAATTTATTTAAACTTAACCTACTGATCATGACACACATTCAGCGATTACGCACGCATGTATGCGTTGCGCTTACGCCGGAATCATATACCAAATTTTCAACGTCCTCTTTCATACGACCCGCTTTTTATTGCGGAGTATTTTCGTATATGGGTCATAGTTTCGTCCATTCTAATCGCCAAATGTCGCACGATTCTCTGTCGCTGTTGCGTGTTTTTCGTCGTTTTTAAGGTTATTTTCAATAGATTTATTTATAAGCTAACTACTAAATTGCGAAGTATATGAGAGTAAGAAATAGTCAATAAGAAACACGGAGTTGTATTTTTTAAGCGGCACAATAAAAATAATAACGTTAAAATTGATTCGGCGAAGGCGGAAAGAGCGGTCGCCAGATAGAGGCAAGGCCAATCATCAAGGTCCACGAAAAACGTAATTAAGGCGATGTAAACTTTATAGCGGTGGGTGTAGAGTCTTAAATCGGGTAAGTGGGCGAGTCGTAGTGCAAGACAATAACTCGGTTGCTTTAAATGCAGCATTTTTCAGTAATAGGTAGAGATCAAGGTTGTCGAGCGTCGGCTGCGAGGTGTGACGTAGAGGCGTAGTGAGCACCGTGCATGCAGATGGTACACACTGCCCTCTAAAGGACTGGAGAACATATCCTACGTATTCCTATTACTCATTAATAAAACAAAATAAACATGTTTCTTATTTCTGTCAAAGTAAATATGTTTAAATTTGTTATTAGGTAGAAAACAGGATTGACTCAAGTTTCCATTGGTGTAATTACACTATACACAACGAGATGTAATCGCAAACGGAGTCTTAGTCTAATTAAATTACTCGTAAAATTGGCCAAATAAAATACGGTTCAATATTAAAACTGGGTCACGGATGCTTACAAACTTTGACAGCCCAATTTGTATGTTAAGGTCCTTACTTGAGATAGTTGTCATTTAGATAGTGTGTATTTCTACTTTGTATTATGTTAGCATTCATTTAATGTAAATAAGTAAATGATCGTTCAAAAACATATAAAACAGTCAAGCAGACTATAAAATACACAGATAATAAATACAAACGTCAAAGCTCGACAAATGGCTGAATAGTAAAATATAGTGCCATGCCACTGGCAGTGAGGAAGTCTACATTATCGAAGCTATCTGCCGCGGGGCGGGGGCAGGGGGGAGCATTATCAAAGTAGGCCAAGGTTACCGCAGTAGGCGCGGATGGACCGACCAGCACATCGTGACCTCCGAGATAGTACGGCCGGGACCAACTACGATACTGGTGTGCAGGTGGCGGGGGGGCAGGGGAGATCATAATAGTTTGGAAGCCCAAACTACATTCGGTGGAGCCGAAAAATCGCCGAAGGTTACCGAGCGGCGCCTCCCGCGGTACAATTTAACGCTTAAATTGACACATCTATTTATTTTACTCTACTCTAGATTAAAAAAATCGCAGAATTTATTTTTAAACATTCATTTTTAATTTGATAGGAATAAATGCAATTGTATATTGATGATTACAAAAGTTAGATTTAAAGCTGTTCAGACTATTTAAACAACCCATTTTAATATTCAATTCAAATCAAATCATGACAAATCTATCAAGGCAAATATCTACAAAAACCGAGATAAGTTCGATGTGTCTGATAACTTATAAATGCTTTAAAATACAATATACTAACAAAGAACCTTAGTAAATCACTCGCTAACTCATTAAAACAATTCTGGAACTATTTCGAAAGTAATTGACTATCGAGATAAAACAAGCGCGAGAGTAAAACGGAACGTTTCAATACGAATGTTGCCTAATATCGGAGCACACGTGTACAGATTAGTCAAAACTTACACACAAACGAGTGCGTAGGGACTATGACTAGTGTGCGTCCAAGCGACCTCTACCTACATAAAGGGTACCAATTGTAATACCGTAAGCTTTCCGAAGGTATAAAACATTGAACAATAGAACCTTGGAGAAATTGCTTTAAAAAACGTAGAAAGTTTTTTTCACTACTCTCTAACTAACAATTGAATATTTATTGCTACCATGGCGGCTCGTAAAATAGCTATAAAAATGCGCGTAAAGAACACAGACATTTACTGGCAACCCTTTACTACGGATTCGTCATAAACTAATAGAAACGAAGTTATTTGGTATTGTTTCGCTTGACACACTTGCAGTTAAAACATTCCATTCTTAATTGAAAGAGTTTGTCTCTACCTTGTTTAAAAACATTTCTCTTCCAAAATCAACTTCGTGTATTCATTCGACAATTTACTGTAACGATAGCATTTATTGTCACAATTTAAAAGGAACTTTCCTGTTTATTTTCTTAGAAATTAACGAAGAATAAAAACATATGAATTGACATACGAGTAGTACGATGTAATGTTACAGCAAAAGAAAAGTTCCACATTACTATAGACAATTCAATAGTATAGTGTTTGTTGTCGATAAATAATCCTTTTACAGCGTCGCTGCGCAGTAACTATGTGCCTAGACATTGTCTAGTAAAAACCGGAATAAGTCGCCGCGCACTTCCATCAAGTTTGTATTTATTTAAGAAAAATTAAAAACATCAATATTGTTATAAATACACTATAGCAACCACAGAACTTTTGGTAATATTTTAGTTGGTTTAATTTTGATTACGAAATGCATAAGAAAGTCGTGAGAAAGATTTTCTGTCGATTATAAATGCAATTTCAAAGTTAACGCAACCTCCACTGCTAAATATTATAAAACCACAATATTACAGCAAAATATTAATTTTATTTACATAGGCCTAGACCACCACAATAGGTCTAGACAGAACACAAACGTTATTATTCTTTTTTTGTTATTTATTATTTTTGTCTGTCCGTTTTCTAGAATATCTGTTTAAGATGCAAATATGCGGAAGACACGCATTTTTATTATAAACAAAATGCTTTTAAACACAAACCTATTTATTGAAAACTTAACTGTACGTTTGGACTAGATTTGTTTTAATTTAACATTGGAAAGTCGCTTCCTAATTTTAATACTTTTGTAGTAAAATTAATGTATTAAGTTTAATAGGCTATTTTAAACGGTTTAAGAAAATATTTCTTCAAAACAAGTAGAGCAGGACTCAATGTTACGCGCGTGAATGTCCTCAATACTAACTATTCGGTAGGTCAATTTAAAAACTCTTACAGAATCAAAATGTCCGTCCGAAACCAAACAAATCTCTAGCACGTGCGCAATTGGTCCAATAACTTCAAGGTCGTAATATTATTAACATATTATCTGTAATAGGTACTTTAGTAGTTTTCAATCGATAGGTACGCAAAATATGTTATTTCTCGCCACAAAGATACAATAACGAAACGTTGTATTACCAGTCATAACCATTATTCTAATAGTTAGTCCATTAGTCTATAATTTATTTCAATTCTGGAAAAAGTTTCTAACACTTGTATTTATTGATCTTTTTTAAATGTACAAAAGTAAAAATTAACGAAACACTCCAAGACAAAGGCATAACAGCGCTGTCAATTGTCAACTTGACAGCCGAAATGAAAAATGAAACAAAAAAGCGCGCGTTGTCTATGATTCACGCTGCGTTATCTGTGGCGTGTATTTTTCGCGGGCGCGTTGCGCTGGCGGGGTCCGCGCGGGGGGCGCGGGCGCATCACCGCGATATGTGTGTCAAGGAGACGAATATTGGAGAAAAATTTGCGAACCTTGGCGCCGTTAGATTAGAATTAGGACTGTCCGAGTTATTTATTTTATTACGTGGGCTTTGTTTATGAGAGGATTTTATAAAAATATACTTAGATGTGCTGGGCAGATCGTAATGTCGGCCTCGGACGAGTTTTTTGGTAATAATAGAATATGCAAAAAGAATTGTAGTAACATTGTTACTTTATTTACATAATGTAGTATAGTTCAATCTAAAGATGAAAATGAGAGAAAAAGTATAGTTTAATCTACGTCAAAATATTTGATTACTCGGGAAAAAACCTAACTGGTGAAGCAAAATATGATCAAATTAGTTAAGGTAGGTTAGGTTCATTTCCAAAGTAGTTATTATTGCCATTCTATGGACATAATAGAGCTCACGGCGACGTTCAAAGTAAGCCTAACACGTAGACTTTATGTGAAATTTGCTATCTTTGTTATCAAATTGTTTGATAATAAATAAATCATGTTTTTTTAATCATCCGTTAGTTACAGACTATGTAACTAGAAGTGGCCTTGATTGCATTTATTTCAAAAAATGTCACAGACGTTTATTATAATTTCATATTAAACTAGTAAAACTTTAAATATGGTCTCAAGAATTGCCTTTCAATCATTTATTACATTATATTTTTTTCTTATAATCTACAATTTAATTATTTTTCTATCACGAAGTTACTACGACTTGTCCTCAATCAGTGTTTTACGTTTCTTACATAAAAATGCATGATACATGTGACGTAATAAATTTGACAGCTTTGTGTGACGCATTAAAAAACCCCTATTCATAAAGTATAACACGCCGTTCAAACATTGTCTGAGGTGATCGCCCCCGTTCGAGCAGTTTATTTTTAAAACAGCTAAATAAATACTCAATCGATACACGTATTTGCGAATCTGTGGCGACACGGCGAACTTCGTGTTCCTTTCAATTATACCTTTTGTATCTATTTAAATTATTCAAATCTTTATCAGCATCTATCTATCTATACTATTATAATAAAGCGTAAACACACACTCCTTTGTTACCTAACATGTAAGCAATTATAGCATATTTTTGAATAATTCTTTCCTTAATAAAAAGCCCTACACTTACCGCCAGGCTTAAGGCTATATATTTTTACGCCATTAAACATTGGGGTAAATATTTTGATAAAAACCCTAATGTGGAAAAGAGACCATACGATACGAACTGCCAACATTAAGAAGCAAGATTGCTATAGTATTCATGATCATTGATTGAGGTCATTGATATTTTGACATTTGCAATTGAGAATTTGATAAATGTAAACAATAAAATAATATTCCCACAATTTCATGCGGATGAAGAAGTCATACATGATGCTAGATGAAGTCTCTGTCAGCTGACTATACAGATTGAGAAAAAGCGCACATAAATGCTGAAGAAAATTACGTATTTATAATTCGTATTGTCATGGAAGCGCTTACCATCAGGTGAATGTCCTGCTTATGACGTATCTACGTTAACAACTCTGCAATTTTTTTTCTTTGAACATCTGCAAACTACACTAGATTTGGGCTCTAGCCAAAAATATGACACATATCTCTTTATAAAGTCTAATAATCTATATTTATTGATAAAAGTTATGCATACTCTGCTGACCCGTATGGAAATAGATGGGGTGATGGTAGCTACTTTCACGCCCTACAAGGATTTCAAAGCTAATCGATTTTAAATCGATAGTTTTTTGAAGTTACAAAGTATAAACATCTTATATTTTGTTTACTCATGTCCATTGTTCCTGCGTCGACGCCGACATCACACTACTATTTTTAATCTATAGTATTCACCATGAAAATTTAACAAGGTGCAATAACCTATATAGCCGCTGCCGTGACGTAAAATTTCCCTAAGAATAATTCCACAAAATATATTGTGAAACCCAAAGAGTAAACAAATGTATGGTAACTGGTTAAAAGATATCGTTATGACAAAGAGTATTTGAAGCTTAAGAAAAATAACATAATGTTCATTTAATTATTTAATATGTACCTATGATCAAACTTATAATAACAACAAAATTGTATTCAGCATTTGCCGATTGTTACGTTAGATTCGAATTAACAAACTTTCATCGTATGTCCACAGATGTAATAAGATTATACACAAAGAGTAAAAAACCATAAACAACTAGAGTACGTAACGCGGTGACGGCTGGCGGCTGACGGCTGACGGCTGGCAGGGCTTTCACTTTTAGCAGCGCGGGAACCACACGGAAAACATCTTTATTTATTATTTTATTCATGATATTTCCATTTTAATATTACATCATATTATTGTAATTATCAATCATTAAAAGCAGTGCTCATTTATTGAATAAAGTAATTACAAAATGTACACCTAAAAGTTACCAATTAACAACAAAGTCGAGCTGATATTCGCAATGCAATCCTAGGATTTTTTTAAAAGGTATTTAACTTGTTAATTATTGAAATAATAGGAACTTTAATTATCATTAATCAATATTGTAGATCGTTATTTCTGTATAAAATAAGTTTCTTGTACGGTCTCGTACTCTCAGTTTCGAGAATAAAATATGTAAATAAAATTATGTTATAACGAGTAATATTGATTATGTTAAGAAATTCCTAACCACTAACAAGTGAAAGTGAATCTTTTAAAGTGATGACACGCGATCCGATCATTTGGTAAAGAACATCAAACCGAAAGTGGATGACGCTTCACTTTTGATTTCAAACACGTTCAATTTTGACTCATACCATTTTATGTTTGTTTAATCATTGGAAACGATTGCAGTTTTAATATGACAGGATCGAGGAAAGATTTAAATTTATTTAACACCATCATCAGTATCAACTATCCCATTCGAGGGGCTCGGAGCCTATCCTGATTTAAGGGGTGACAAGGCCATAGACAACTACTGTGGCATCCTGCGGGTTGACTTCGCACATATCTTTGAATTCTCCGCAGATGTGCAGTTTGCATCACGATGTTTTCCTTTACCGTAAGAACGTTAGATAAAAATCTAAAAACACATTGGTACAGAGTGGGATTCGAACCTAGAACCCGCAGATTACAAATCAATCCTTGAGCCACTGACGCTCTTTAACTAATTGAAAATTCATAAATCTGTAAAAGAAACGAAGTTAACGCTTCTGCATTAACGACGTTCCATTTTTAAATTGTGTTTACCAGCCTAATCGAGTTATCTTAATAT
>NW_013527359.1:330748-331772 GCF_000836215.1 Papilio polytes
AGTGGTTGACTCGCGTGTCTAATGGCCCACCGCCCGCCGCTGCCCCCGCTCGTCAGACCTTCATACAATTAATCATTCACAATTGCGTTGTGTGCAACAAGCTTTAAATTATTATAAAAGATCTATCAACGTTGCCGCACTCTTTACCTATTGATTGATTTAGACCAGTGTTTCTCAACTTTTTTCACGATTCCTTTAACATTAAATTTAATTAAATATTGCACACGGAGAGGAAAAATGACCACTAATTAATCCAATTGTCGCTCTTGCGCTTAGTGACGGAAAAAGACGTTGAAATTATTTGAGCGCGCATCTGACAGGTTGAAAACCCCTGATTTAAACAACATAGGCTGAATACTGAAACGAACGAAAATTTTGACTTCAACCGCAACAAGCGAGGATTAATTCCACTACATTTCAGTTTTAACTGAACAATAGAAAGTTAAAACTATACGTGTTTGGGAAAAAAATTATCTTGATAGTTGGATAGCTAAACTTTTGCCTACTTTACATTGCATTTAATATAATTATGTACGGATGAATAGAACATTTATAATAGTCTACTATTATTTCAGTTTGAAACCGTGAATGAAAGGAAGTTCATATCTCAAGGCCGTATGTTTTGCCCAACCAAAAATTTTCCATAGCAAATTTTAGGATTCCTAACCGTAAGAAATAGCTGAAAGTAGAACAATAGCCAGCCTCCCACAGGAACTAAAAATGTAAAATACATAATTTAACTAGGGTAAAAATTTGGTATGTCAAAAAATCATCAGTTTATCATTAAAATTGTGCTCATGTCGTAAGGACTTTTTTTGGAAAAGGTAATTTTAGTACTAGCTCCCCCTAAGAGCCTTACCCCCTTAATCATCGATCTGACCCCTGATTGGCCTACTCCCTTTAGTTCCAAGTCTCGCAACGTATAGGCTTAATTTTTTTGTTACAATTCGATTTATATGTAACTCGCAGTAAAAGAATTTAAATACACAATAAATAAATACCTAATATTAATGTTTTTAAAATT
>NW_013527359.1:332870-347801 GCF_000836215.1 Papilio polytes
CGAGTCACTGAACTGGCCGCT
This sequence comes from Papilio polytes, assembly GCF_000836215.1. Classification (NCBI taxonomy): domain Eukaryota; kingdom Metazoa; phylum Arthropoda; class Insecta; order Lepidoptera; family Papilionidae; genus Papilio; species Papilio polytes. The sequence goes on from NW_013527359.1 coordinate 332,892, forward strand.
GCCTCACCCGCCCCGGCGCGGCGCTCCGCGACGCTCGCGTATTTTTATTCCTCCAAAAAACTAATGTTATCATTATCAAAACCCTGAAATGGATGTGCATTTGAAAATCAGGTCAAAGTGCTGGCAGCTTCCAGACCGTTGTCATTGTGTGGATATGACTTTGATTTTTTTAATCCACTTATTAAAAGAGAACTGACATTTTACTTTACAAAGGACATCATAATTTCTACAATGTTTTAATCATTATAATAAGCTGTGCATTTGTCACTTTTAATAAAATGTATTTCGATGAAAAAATGATAATACGTGGTGGGAATTTAATTTTATTCCTAAATATAATTATTTAATGTTATTTATACAAGGCCCTAAGATAGATATCGACAAATATAAACAAGGATATAAGATAAATGGAACTAATTGTGTATAGATTATGTACTTGTGAGTACATATGTACAGTTTACGCCAAGATTATAATTTGGATACCAAAAATTAAAGGTACATTATAAACCTTTAACGTTAGAAAGGCGGATTCATACAAATTTAAATCAATAATTAACCAAAGAAAAACGAGAAAATATACGTCACAAAAGACCTATTATAACAAACTACGCTGAGAACTTCCTTTATGATAAACTAATATCAATAAATACCACAGATTAAAACAATTAATATAAAAAAATGTTACGTAACATCTACTTCCTTATATTCTAATGAAGACCTTTACATACAGGGATATTTTTCTGAACATTTTAGTGAGCCACATCAAACGTCCACCACAACGATAAAAGAATATAAAAAATTGGAAAATGTAGATTTGTTAAATTTCAAATATCCGAAATAGATTTGACGGAGGAGAAGACGCTTCGGAAAGGAAAATGTTCACGTACTCGCGTCCACCCCTCTATAGAGTTAGGATAGATCTGGGGTATGCTACGCATTTACAATTGCAGATGTTTGTAAGCAACAATCGCGTCACTATTTCGGCTAACTCAGGCAGTCGCTAAAGTTTACCACCTTATAAAAAACCCGAAGGTCTTCAAGCCTTGATCCTTACTCTATTTAAGTTATGTATTATTACCTTCGATTTAGTAATATACCGTAAGGACAGATAAGCAGTGGCGTAGGCCGTTGGAAAATATACCGGATTGATAATTAACAGCCGAGCTGTTAGAGGTGTGCGAGGTCACGTGACCCCACCTCTACGGACCTCTACGTAACGTCAGATATCTTACGCTGAACTTAAATTCCCTTAACGTGTAAGTGGTAACTTAAATAAAACTTAAATTGAAATCCTTATTTTCTTATCAATAAAATCTTACGCTATTTGTTTCTGATTTAAATCGTAGAATTATACAAATATTTTAATACTGGATAGAATAGCTTTGAAGTATGTAAAAATATACTTAAGGTAGATATTAGATAGATGAATGACAAATATGTCTCCGCAAGCGAATTTAAAAGTTTACAAATTTGCAGCTGCGTTCAGAAACCGTTCAATAGAAATCATTCGGGTGTCGATTATATGCAAAATTATAATAAATTATTAATGAGTAAGTCTGCGTTAAGAAAGAGTTTTCATATTTGCATTGCTAGAAACATTAAGTGTTACTTTCCAAAATTGACTTTGAGTTATGGCAACACTGTTTACACGGACACAATATATTAAATATGGAAACTAAATTCAATTAAATAACTTTAGTAAAACCTTTCTTTTTACAGTTTGTATTAAAATTTGGTAACAGTGGTAGAGCCCGCTTTAACATCTTCGCACGAATGGGCCGGCTCGCCCGGTGTTATACCACGACCACACAGAAAACAGGCGTGAAGTGGAAGAAATTCCGCGTTTCGTCTGATGAGTGTGGTGCCGGAGGCCTAAATTTATCCCTTTCCCTTTCCACCCTTTTCTTGTAAGGAAAGGATGGGAAGGAAAAGTGGATTTGACGGTGGAGGAGACGTATAGAAAGGGAAAATTTCCTCTTAATGTGCGTCTCCTCTTCCGTCAATGAAGGGTAGGCAACGCATCTGCAATTGCGGATGTTTATGGGTAGCGGTCGCTTTTCATTTCGGTGAATTTAGGTGGCCGCTTGCTCGTTTGCCACCTTATATTATATAAAAAAATAAAAAAAATTGGTGAAGTCATCCAAATTCATTAAATCATACTAATATTATAAATGTGAAAGTTTAGATGGATGGATGGATGGATGGATGTTTGATAGAGTTTGTTGTCTACACTGCTGAACGATCTCAATGAAATTTGGAAGAGATGTAGAGGATAGTCTGGAAGAACACATAGGTTACTTGGTTTTGTTTTATTTAATACTACGCGGACGAAGTCGTGGGCGATAGCTAGTTGTATCGTAATATACACAATATCGATGTTCTAGATAAAGATCAAAGTCTAATGATTAAATTCATTAGAGTTTGAGATCATCATCACATCTGATTTTTTTTTTATAACATAAGGTGGCAAACGAGCAAGCGGCCACCTCAATCCGCCAAAATGGCGAAGCGACCGCTGCCCATAGACATCCGCAATTGCAGATGCGTTGCCTACCCTTATCCGACGGAGGAGGAGACGCACATAAAGAGGATATTTCCCCTTCCTATGCATATCCTCCACCGTCAAATCCATTCCTCTTCCCATCCTCTTCTTGTGAGAAAAGGGTGGTAAAGAGAAAGGGACTAAAATTAGGCCTCCGGCACCACACTCATCAGACGAAACACGGAATTGCTTCCATTTGACGCCTGTCTTCTGTGTGGTCGTGGTATTACACCGGGCGTGCCGGCCTATTCGTGCTAAGGTGTTAAAGCGGGCACTACCACTGTTAAAACTAAGGATTAAAATTAAGGATATTCATTTACTATATTATTGCTATTAATGTGAAATTCTTCTTTGTTAATAAGTGTATTTCGTCTGATAGAACTAAAATAACATGTAAATAACAGTATCCACTTATCCTGGGTCACTATGGTTCAAAATCTACTTTTTCATATGAATTTACATATGTATGTATGTATTTATCACAATCGCGGAGAAATTGGACAGTGCGTGTAAAATGTTTATCGTTTTTGCGTAAACCAACTTATTTGATTATTGGTAAGGTCGTGAACCTATTGTTTCACGATGTTATGAGTATTCAAATATTACATAACAAATTAAACAATGGCAATTGAAAAACAAGCAAATAAACTATAAATAACGGTTAAGTAACTTTACGAAAATATATGTATTTAAGCTGGACACGACCGAAGCGGGTTTGGCGTTCGAATTGTATAATTTTACTCTTTACAAGAGAAATGAAAGGCCATTTTGCTTTCATCCCTCCGTGTAGAGAGTTCTCTTAGAGAAACAAAAGAAATATATGGAAGTCGAAGATATCCAATGGAATTTGTGCTCTGCAGGACCACCAAGTTGAGCATCGAGCGCTTAGTTGACCAATGGGTGTTGAGTGTTGACTACTGAGCCCTGAGCGTTGAGCGGCGACCGAAGCCGACCGAGCGCGCTCGCGCAGGCAGCCGAGGCGTCGCGGTCGCGGCGAGGTCGCAGCGCGGGAAACGCGTCACAAGGTGAGCTCTTTTCCCGCCATCGTTAGGGTTACCACTCTGTAAATGTATAAAAATTTAGTCTATGTATTTATTTACGAAATCGTACTTATTGTGTAGTTTTAAAACTTCAATAGGATCGTTACTAACCTCTCTTATTGATATCGGTAGGAATGTATTTGCCACTTGTTACAACTATGCAATTAAATACGTTGTTTGTAGCATACTTTGTCTTTAAAGACAAGTTATATTACGCTAATTTTGAAATTACGAGCATTTTTTAAGGTAACGGTAACCCTATTGACGCAGTGACTTTGTATTGTTGCCATTTTTAATTAAAAGCCAAGATGGAGTAGCATTTTATTGTTAAATAAGCGTCATATTCTTTGTAAAAGTTTGTGTGCGAACTTTGCAGGGTTTGATTCGGACAGACAGACGGACAATTTATGTCAATGTCATGACATTCAATGAGTGTACACAAATAATTTGCGAGCCACCATAAATTGCGATCTCAATTTTAACCTTGGTGTTAAGTGTAATAAATTGAAAAATAACATAAATGCAATTTGAAAACTTAAAAAAATCTGATCACCTGATTATGAACGCAAAAGCTTATATTAATGGATTAGTTTATCAGGGTTTATAGCCTAAACGGCTGAACGGATTTCGGAACGGGAACGAATTCGCGGTCCAAAGCTAGTAATAGTTGTTCTACTACGCATAAAGATACAACACATGTCAGTTAGAATAACAGTTATATTCACCTTCTGTAAGGTCTACTGGTCTTAGACCAGGAAGCGAACTATGGCCGTGATTATTTAAATTTCAACGTTTGCAATTCGATGAAATGTTAAATATAACTAGTTAATTATTTTGTTATGCTAATTTGAAACGTTTGGCTTATTAATGTCCAATTCATGGTCGAATTCGATAGCGGTAATTTTAACAATTACAATACGTGATCTAATGTTTTGAAGGTTCAGTGGTTTGTTGACGGGATCGTGATTATATATAGGCTAGTTTATATTAAAAGTAAACCTCATATAATACACGTTAACATTAATTGAATTAAATAAACCTTAAATGATAAGCTACCAAATATCAAGTTAATTATGAAATTTAATTTTGAATTTGGTAGTCGATAAGTTACTAAATACCAAGTCAATTTTGAATTTCCTTGTCGAAAATTAATCGCTAATAAGATGAAAAAAAACTTGAATAAAAATAGAGCAATTCTTATCTTATTCAATTTTTACAAATTTCAAGCTACGAATATATTTTTAATTTGCCAGAAAATTACTTTAGAAACTGTAATGTAAAAGATTAAGATAATTTTAATTCAAGTAAAGTATATATTGAAAAAACAATAAAAGCTTAAATAGCAGAGCGGCCTCACATTTGGTGCGCAAGGTCTGCACACTTCAGACCTCAATGCCAACTCCGAGCCCGGAAGTGACCCCAGAGTGGCCATAGTGGCCAAGATTAAATTATTTCGTGTTATTCTTAAATTCACACTCGATTCCGTCATTCGTAATTACCCGTGTTATTGCGGCAATTAAACGATTTATTTTATGATTTGAAAATGTCGTGTGGAAAAGTTCGTCCTTACGATAAAGCTTTTCCTAAACTTCGGTAGCAAGCTTCCAGTTTATAGCGCGCGCACTTTTAGTCTCGCTTTGATTACTATGAACTTTTAGTTCAATTAAACAGTTTAATTGTCTTCTAAACAATCGCGCAACGGTTGTGCGATATTTTAGTCAAAGGTGTGCGCCCGCTCTTAGTTGACGTCCTGTAATTTTAATTAGTAATTGAGGGATTCCCTTAACATAGATGTTGTTTACTAAATATACACTAAAGGGGACTTACATTCTGATGGAAAGCTATACTGTCGTATAACTAACAGTAAAAGAAAGTTTATCGCTCCTAAGTCTTCACACAAGGCCACGGATCAGCAGAGGTTTGTGACCGAAGGTCGCCGGCTCCCAGCATTGAATGAACTTTGACAGACCTCGACAACTTGTTACTAAGGACCTTTGTAAGTCGAACCTTCAATGTTTAATACTTTTCAATTACTTTTATTGACAACAAATCGCTTTCAATTAATTTAATTTGGAATACAATAAGCGAATTGAAAAAAATATAATTTAAGTACAAAGGAAAAATAAATAGCTTCACAAAATTTTGAATAACTATTTGACTTACTACCTTGTCAAGTAGAAGAATAGAGACCATAAACCAGACATAGTTATATTATTTTCATGTCTGTAACTCGGCATATAACTAATTACTTAGATTATTTAGATTAAGATCGAATAAGTTAATTTTTTTAAATTAAGCGGTACATGTTACGATGGCACAATAAGAACACGGGAGATGAGGTGAGTTTGCGATGTTCGTATTCGGTGCAACATTGCCATAGACAAGGGGCGGGTTGCGGATTGCGGCCGCTCGGCGACTTCTTACCGGTGTAAACGCACACCGCGACCACAACACCTCTATATAAAGCTAACATTTCTCCTTCACACGCATAGTGATGGGAAACAAATTTATTCTTAAATTAATAACACGATAATTAACTTAAAAAATATTAATAAGAAAAGACCAAGAGTAATTAGGGAAATTAAGGAGAAAGTACATCGTATCTGGACCTCAAGATAGTACAAGAGTGAGAAGACTGGAAATAGCTTCAACAACAAATAGAACTTGGTTCTTAAGTACAAATAATTGCACTTTAGAAAGTTTCTACGGTTAATTTTAGACGTTTTTTTTAAATAAACTACTCTATACTAAAGTGTTAAAACAGATGTGTAACTATTATGTAGACAATCAAACTTTATAATTGCATCGCAACAGACACGAGCGCTTTCCCTTTCGGTCGTTCACATGCACGCATGCGCGAGTCACACGTCGCACGCACCTCTCTATGGTGAATTAAAAAATGTAATTGGACTATCATAACTACTAAAAACACTATTTTCTATTGTACAGCATCTTATACATCTCACAAATATACTAAATTAGATTTTGCCCGTGACTTCGTCCGCGTGGAATTAGAAAAAACAAAAGTAGTATGCATGTGTTCTTCCAGACTATATATATGCCAAATTGCATCGAGATCCATTCAAACATTTAGTTTACAAACATCTAAAACATTCATCTATCTAAGCTTTCGCATTTATAATATAAGTAAGATTTACTATTAAAATTCAATTTACCTTAAGGACGTTAAAACGTTATCCTATTTGTGTTTAATTCTTTAACATTTCAGACAAAATAATTATATTTATATTGGCAATCTCAGTATATTGGCTTTATCAGTAAAGGTAAGGTCGTGTTCACACTGCAAATGTCACAAGTAAGGAAACTGAAATGCTCAAGTCGACGCTTTTAAACTACGTTGTCGTTTTATATCGAAAAGCTTTTAGCAAAATGTAAATAATAACAGTACAAAAAAAAACAATGTTAAATACAGTTATCTGAAATACATAATGTCTTATTATTTTCATACATTTAATTCAAGGCTTACTATTTTTTACTACGTGTATAACAGCGTCATAATTGTGCAAAATATAATGCAAGTCCACTTAAAACCTCACTAAAGACAAGAATTAGAAAAAAATACTCATCTACAAAAATTTAGTAGAATAAAACAAAGCTAATTCACTTAATTTAACGCTACAGCTCTAGCATAAAAAATTTACAACAACTATTACTATAAAATACCCACAAAATAAACTTAAAGGTTAGGCTTTTATGAAACTTACATAGATGCATAGATCTCGCGAGATATCAGGGCCCTTTCCCCTCACTACGGCTTACGTAAGGCCGCAATTTCTATTGCAACAATAATTTCCTTCGTAATCCATAATGCATTATGTGACGCACAATCTTCACTTATAACCTATACATTAATGTCACATAAATCCATACATAAATCGTGGAGATAGCTCGATTTAAATCAGTTTTAACGTCATCTTAGACACAATTAAATGGTAGAAGGCTAACTCTATTCTATAAAGGACTACACTAAATCAATAATGATTTGTAGTTCACGTAATTTTCAAAGCTTTATCGATATTAAATTTATAATTCGTGGACAAAACTCATATGACATCGAAATAATATTGAATTAAATAAAACAAGAAAAATTTCCACACAATTTATTAAATCCAAAATTTTATATATTCTAAAGAGATAGTTTTTAAATACATTAATTAACAATAGTAACTGTCTAGGCAAATCTTTTCTTGAAAGCAGAAAATCTTAAATTGAAAGAGGAGTCTGTCCGTCCTATCCTATCCTCTTCGATTGAAGGTAACGCATCTGCAATTGAGAATGTTTATAGGCAGCCGTCGCTTTGCTATTGACGAATTCAGGCTAGCTTATTTGCCACCTTATAATATAGAACCAATAAGAAAGACATCTGAGGTATCGATCCGAGCACACCTGGGCCGTAAAATATTCATAAAGATAAAGCAATGCATATTGGCTATTTGTAAACGACAATGTGCAGCTTAAAATGGCATTCTCTTACGTAAGCAGGACTGTGGACTATGGGCACTGGTGAGGGGATGCCGAAGAGTGCGGGGGCCGGGGATGGTGAAAGTAATGCTGCAAGGCATTCTGGTTAAATCTAAGCTTTAGGCTTGCATAGTACATTGTTTACCGGCTAGTTCTGTTATTATAGAAATTTCAATGAGTTTATAGCTTCATTAATTTCTTAAATCTATTTCAAGCTAATATTCAGTTAAGATTTAAAGGCAACAGTTGTCACGTCATTCTGTCACACGCTGCTGACAATTGAGTCAAGTGGTGGGCAATATTTTGACGTAATTGTCACATCGGCTTCCTACACATTGTCCAGTGGCGCTTGCCGTGACAACTGCATTTTCCGCGTCATTATACGCTACAATTAAAACGTCACTTACCTTCTATCATTATTTACATTGTCTTATGTACTACAAATACATGTTAAAATTATACTTTTTAATTTTAACTAATTATTAATATTATAAATGCGAAAGTATAGATGGATGGATGTTTGTTAGAGTTTGTAGCCTAAACTGCTGAACGGATCTCGATGAAATTTGGCATAGATGTAGAGCATAGTCTGTAAGAACACATAGACTTACTATTGTTTTTTTATTAATTCCACGCGGACGGAGACGCGGGCGAATAGTGTCTTAGTATACTACTATAGTATTTCGTCTAAACACTGGTGCTAATCTGTTCGTAAGCAAGATGAAAATATACAAATGCGAGTTAGAGCATCCTAAAAATGTAATCATCTAAAAAGCAACATTTCCTTCCACATTAGTCGCTTTCCACAGCAGATTGCTTGATGGAGTCGTGTTCCATGTTTTCGCCATAGTCACAAAAAGCGCGGCTAACACACGCACACGTACGTCCGCACAATGACACGGACAGGCGCGTGCGAGCAGCCGAGCTTACATAACACTCAGCGAGAGTGCATTCACTCTGTGCGCCTGCGGGGGACGTGCGGGGGACGTGCGGGGGACGTACGGGGGACGGGCGGGGGAGGGGACGGAGAAATGCATCGCTGCACCGACGACGTACAATGTGATTAATGTGGATTAACTTTTTTTAATTACCTTCCGCGATGATTTAACGATGACTATTCTAAGTTTATGTTCGTTTCTTCTGAATAACATTTATTTGGTTAATTATTTACGAAAATCTTTGATAAAGTCCTATTCATTTGTCTCACATCTTTCTCATGTCATGTCTTATATTCAGGTCTCGTTTAATCTCGAATTTATCTACTCTATGAGCAAATATCGTCATAAAGGTTCAACAATCAAAGTTTTTAAACCATTTAACAATCATAGCCCAGTTTTAGTAATGAAAGTCCGCCATTCCCTTTGTATCGCCGTCTGTGGACTGACGCAGACGTGGTCGTGAGCCAACACAACGTGAATTAATGGCTGCAGATCTGCTTAGAAAGTCTACCTTTGTTTCTGATACTAAATTATCATCCCCTTCATTTTACAGAACAAATAGAAATGAGATACAAAATCGCAGTGCCAAGATGCGATGCACATTCGTACATTAAGGAACTAAATAACATTGTTTATTATTTGATAACATAAAAGGTAAAGAAATTTGAAAATAATCAAGTACGTAAACAAAACATTTAACACGTAAAGTTTGTGTAACGTACGTTGTGCGGACGGAGGCGCGTCCGAAGCTTAGTTTCCATAAGAAAGTCTGCCGAAGACCGCATCGCGCGCTTCCGCGTTCTGTGCGGCACGCTGCCGCGCAGCGATTGTTTTGCCGCCATTTTTTACATTTATTTTTTTTAATTTGTATAGGCTATGATTCTTTAAACGTGGAGTCAAAAAAAATTAAAAGCTGTATACATATAATACGATACCTAACGTTAATTGGCAATGTTCCTTATCAATGTTTTATTCAATAAGATTTATAAATATACAAAATTACAGAGATTACTATTAACAATAATAACATATACGTTTTCGTTGCTTAGCAACAATACAACAGCCCACCAAGATGCATTGTTCGTGTCAAGAGAGACCTAACAAAGGCGTACCTAGGCTAGGTTGTTAATAAATCTATGAATTTACTTTCATTTCGTGCACAGGTCGGCGATCGGATCGCGAGGACCTTTCTCCAGCGGCGGAGCTTTCCAGCATCAGGCTGCAGTTGCAAAGCGCAGCGCACGCGCAGCTCGCCGCTGTGTGCGTGCGCGGTACGCGACACACACACTAACACACACTCACTTTCACTTGGCGAACTATTCCTAGGCTAGTTTCACATTGTTGTGGTTTAATTTTCTAAACTTAATACGATTAGATGTTTTATATTAATTACGTGGTTATAGTTCTGAATGTATCCTTTTATCATTTATTTTTCTGAAGCTTAAAAATCTTATTTATTTCAATAAAAGTTGTTTCTAAAGTCAAAAATTTTTAGTATGCAAAATAATTGTCTTGTTTTTTAATACAGTAATTGTTAAAGAGATTTAAAAAAGATCCAAATGTACTTTAAATAACGTTAACATAAACGAAATTTAAATCTATTGTTGATAGTACACCTCCTAGACGAATGTCGAGTGTGAACGCGGCCTAGGATATCTATTAGGAGAGTGCGCATGTGTGTGTTCCGCAGCTGTGTGCGTGTAGTGCATCAAGTTATATCACATAGAGATGAAATTATTACGTCACAATACATTAATCGTAATATAATGTAATTGTATTATAGAAATAAATGTATTTATGAAATGTAAGCGACAAGTTCTAAGTTTTTTATTTTGTAAAAGTATTTCCGCGAATTATTTATACTGTGAACTTGTTTAAGTATTTTTTTTATAATTATATTTAGTTTTACTGATTTGAGAAAAGAATATAAAGCTTTTGCAATACAATTACGGTATTTACACTATGTTTACTTTTAATTGAATCGAGACCTTGGTTATTTCGTTATAAGAATTAACATTAAAAATATAAATGCCAGCGTCTTTGTCCTCAAATTGGTACAATATCTGTCAGACAATTGAACGACTTTGTTCACAATTTTCGTATTTTATAACTTCCTTAATAAACAGCAACATTAAATTACACGAAACGATTTATGTGACTCAACCGAATTACTCTTTTTCAGATCATGAACTGATAAATGAATACACCACGTTCAAATATGAACGTTCCAATAGGAACACAATTCATTCACTTATAGTTTGACCAGTTTTATTGCAGAAATATGGAACTATTCTTGGCGTATGAGAAAGTGATGTATTTGAGAAGCTGACCAGGACCAGGATTCTTTACTCTTTGAAAACTAAATGGACATTACTTAAAACAGTATTGGGGTAAGCTAAAAAGTAATTTGAACTATGCGTACTCTATTTTTAAACATCCAATTAAAGTATCAGAATTACAGAGTTTTACATTGAAGTTCCTTATTGATCTTAATAATAACATAATTCGAAATAATCAAGCAAATAAAATCCAGGCTGATGTGCCAAAGTTCTGAAAGATATCGTTTAAATTAATATTAAAAGTCTTCGTAACCGTTGTTAGATTTCAGTTGCACATGCATAAGATCAACTCTATGTGGTGTGGTTGCAGCGGGGGGAGGGGCTGCCGCGGCGGGGAGGGAGAGGGCACAATGCGCCGCAAAGACGTTCGTTGCTCCCGCGCAGGTCATCGACTCTTTCACCGGCGCGGGCGCACGCCACCGACCGCTTTCGATAACTTGTCGATCCGAGCGAGATGGCTTTATGCACATCGCAGTAGGGGGAAAGGGAGATGAATAATAGAAAAAAATTGCTACAATTAATGAAAAATATCGCGTGTGTTCTATAGTTTTTATCGGCTTTAATGACCAAATGATATCGCTCATCGCATAGACACCGAATGGGATGAACCGCGTTAGCGATCTCTTATGTAATGTTGGAAAATTATTTTGCGACCCTTTCATTTAGATTTCCATGTTTCATAAGTACAGCAAGCAAGTAAATTATTACGAAGATAGATATTCACTCTTGAACTTGATCAAATAAATCAGGAAATTTATAATAGATGTAATATATTTATAATAGATGGCTTTGATTCTACCTTTTCTATGGACACTGAAATTCTTCAGTAAAAAAAAATCACACACACAAAGTTTGCTTTAATTAACTCACCTTTTTCACGCCCTTTAATAATGACTCTATTATTATAGTACTAGCTTGGTTAATTTCATAATATTAAAAGTAAAAAAATTGTTGATAATTTTACAAAAGGTAGAATAAACGTTTTTTTTTTATTATCTGTGCATTCCATGGGTAATTCTACATAAGTTTTTGTTGCAGTGGTCATTTCTCTTGGCTTTTGCACGCGAAAAAAGTAATTTTACACCAGCTTTCCATTACGCGGTTAGGAGTTAATTAAAAGTTGAAGCGATTAGCTTTTTACAATCGTATTTTATATTACAAGTTTAATTGTAAAAAAACACGCGAATAGACGTCAATTGTTTTTAATTAAAAATATATGGCTTCCTTATTTAAACTGAATTATTTCTATCAGGCAAAGAACAAATGTTCATAAATCGTGACAAAAATATTGTAAGTATAGCTTGAAATATAAAATTTTCACCATATTGCTGAATAATATCAAACTGATTTCTTTGCGTACGAAATTCATAGAATATAGATGCCGAATGAAGTGCTCCCAGGAAACCAGAAGAGAAATCATATATTCTTGGTTAGGCTATAGTTAAGTAATCTAATGAAATGTAATAAATCGGCCAACCAAGGGAGGAGTTATGCCATAACACATTAAAGAAAACATACAGACGAATTGAGTACCTCATTCTTTTGGGAAGTCGGTCAAAAATATGAGAAATTGGAAGTGTTTAAATGGCTACATAATATAAAATCGTAATCTGTAAATTCATTTTTAGATTTAATTTGTTAAAACATGAAATACATGTACATATGTGGCTTCATGGTGGCATCTAATTATTTTCTTAATACCAACATTGTCAACAAAACTCTGGAAAGTTCCAGCTCGATCACGGAGCATACGCTGTTATTACGCAGTTTTCACGCGCAGCCTTGGCACTTATTTCTTTACTTTATTCCCATCTATAATAACAGAGGTAGAACAATTTTAACTGATAATATAAACAGGATCCAAAATCTTTTTAATAAACAAAAAAATAACCTAATTTTTAGGTTAGATACTTCATTCTTGTCTATTATTCAAAGAGTAGGCAGCCAAAAATATCATTGCTTTTTATATTCAGCCAGCATTAACTAAAAAAAAACTTAACAAAATGATGAGAATTCTATCTTTTCAGTATCGACCTTTATAGCAACAAAAGTAGTAATATATTAACAACATCGAGGCCGAATAATTGCAGACAAAAAATAACTATTCGACATAGCACGCACTTGCTGATCTCAACACACGCACTTGCCGCGTGACGATACATTGAAAAATGCAAGCAGTACTAAAATTATTTATGCGTATGCCTTCTAATATAGATAGCAAGAAATAATTTGTTACAAATCTAGATTAACTTTGTTAAGTAACTGGATACACATCAAGTTAGAGTTGGACATCAAAATTATCTGTAAACATTTGTATTTCAGTAGCAAATAATTGCCACTAATATGCGACGGTATCGAAGGAAACTTGTTGCTGAGTTGTAACAAGGGATAGATTTTAGTTTGGTTCGTACTGTATTACTATGGGTGTTCAAAATTAAAAGCTACAGACGTTTGACTCTTTTGTACAAATTGAGAAAACTCTAAACAGTAACAAATAGCAGCATTTATATGTGTGTTGTATTAAGAAAGCTCTATCAGTGTAGCTTTTAACTATTACTACTTTTGCGCAATTCACAGCTACCTAATATTAGACAACTTATTTAATTGATACTGTCGCTTTTAACTCAGAGCAATACTTCTCGTCAAGACTCAAGTTATGCGCCAATCTATCCATACTTCTAGTGACATTGACAGCTGTCAGCTAGGGACGTGACGTTTATGCTGATAATCTAGAGTTGTGCCAACTCTACAGCACGGTACTAATTTTGTTTCTAACACTAATTGATTATTTTATAAGAAAAGTCGGAGTTTATCGTTGCAAAGAATATTTCTGTAAGCGTATCTGCGGATTCCGGTGAAATTCATTGAAATTCTGATTGATACGGTTGTCCTTGTATTCTGATCAGCGACAGATGTCATTCGTATGACATATTCCCATCATGACATCAGGCACAAGCTTTCCCCGCTGTCTACCGCCAACTGCCGACTGTACCTCATTTGTTAGTGTGATACAAGCATTTTGCTTACTAACGAAATTTATGTTTAAAACAATTTAATTATACCCGTCTTACTTACTGATTCACTAATCTAACAAACACATTTTTTACTGATGCAAAAACCATGTAAGTCATCATGATTTCAGAAGTTCATAGTAGTTACCTTTTGTAAAAGCAATTTCATTTAGCATAACCAAATTTAATTGTATTGGAAATAGTATTAGACAATAGAAAGTAATGATTATTTGATATGTGGTCAATATAATTGGTATCTTTTTTAATTTCTTGAATAATCTCAACGCTAAACATTTGTTAGTCACATCGTTACAAATTAAAAACGATAAACCGCGTATAATCCGTAGATTGGATAGTGCAGCGCAGCGTCGCGAGCTCCTTTCACTTTTGGCGCGCGCGTCGCGTGACAGAAAGTGACAGTGAAGCGATGACGTGCCGCCTGCCGCCATGACGCTATCGACTGCCAGAAATAATGCTATATCGTTCAGAAAGATAATTCAGAACTGATATAAATCCTAATTATCGTATAAGAGCATCTCTATTTTAGTTTAAAAACAA
>NW_013527359.1:347959-355066 GCF_000836215.1 Papilio polytes
TAATTATAGTATAAGAGCATCTGTATTTTAGTTTAAAAACAATGTATGCTAGAGATAACTGACACCGAAATCTTGTGTTTAAAAACATCTAAATTCAACATTTACGTTCAAATTTGGCAATGATTTTCCAAGCTATAAAACACTTACGGATTAAGATTAGCTCTTACTAAGGTTGAAATAACAATAGAATTGAATACAATGTTACGAAATTTCAAAGTTCCCTTGAAAGCTAACAAAAGATTAATAAAGCGTTGAAGCGATCCAAAAAAGAGATCTCGAAAAATAAAAATTTACTCGATACCGAGTTTCTTTTTCAGAGCGAGATTGAGGTCAAGCGCTCACCCATGTTAGAGCCAGATCTTTCATTACTTTCAATTTTAATGCTAAAACGAAACGTTACGCCGAAAATAAATTTGAAGTGGACGATAGCGAACGCTTGTTCAAAAGCCAAGAGTCCATACACTAAGGTGTGTATAAAAATGAATATTGCAATGTTATTTTTCAGAGCTTGTAAGTTTGAAAAATTCTTAAAGACATTTCAGATTCTGTTAGTTTCGGAAGAATTAAGTAAACAACAAGCATTTTTATTGAGGATGTTTCACAGTCCTTCTCAGAAAGAAATTTTTCTTCTGCCCTTGAAAGAGATTACTTTTTAACAACTGTAATTGAAATAGTAATAATAATAGACATTATTAGACTAAACAAATATTAAAATACTGTTTTACCTAATTATAATTTTCCTCCACAATGATATGAGTAATCGCAAAATTTAAACGCGCGTTTAAAAACGTTGGCCTAGAAAAAAATCCTATTCGAAGGCAACTTTAGCCATTCGTCATAACATCGAATGGCATTCGCGAAACGTTTAGAAACTTTGTTTTATAATTGCATGTATCGCTCGGACACGCGCACCACGCAGCGGTAAATGCGGTGCGGCTGCGGGGCGGCTGCGGCGCGGTTGCGGCGGCGTGCGGCCCGCCGACCTCCGTTGGCGGCCATCGCGGCGCCCGCGACCGTCGCTCTGCTATGTATTTATTTAATTTATAATTCACGTGGCCCACAACACGAGAGCTTGTCAAATATGTTTAATACTTATTTTAATTCAAGTATGCATATGTAATGACGTAATCGTGATTGTCAGCACCTCTTAAAAAGACATTAATTTTCAAAATGGCGACCTATAAATTAAATTAACTCGTAAACTTCCACCTTGCACTACAATCTCTGACAATGAAAATTATCTACGTTGTTATACGTGTGATTCGTTAACGTTTTAAGTTAATCCAACAATTGTAAGGTCACGGATCGTTACATTGTTTTTAAATAATCGTTACTCCCCGCGCCGCTCGCGGCTCACGTCGAGAGCCAATACCTCTCAGCACAAGGTCAACAACCAACGATAACCTTGACTATATTTTAACAGAAAAAACTTTGAGCATCACGCGAACTAAAATAATAATATTTTTAACATTGCCTTCGTGGAACTTCGAAACATCCGTTGCACAAATAATGATGCAGTCTGGTTCAGCTTTTAGCACGAAGGTCGCACTTAATCAATATTTATAACTATTTAAGGCCAGATTTAAGTGACCTAAATAAACGAACTAATTTGAAAACGGCGCGAAAAATGAAAAGTAGTGCGCGGGACGACAAGATGGCGGATCGTTGCGCAAATGTGTGAACGCGAAATTTTGCTCGGTGTATTATTTATTGATTGTTGAAAAACAATGGCGGGCAGTCGGTGTCGGCGTCGCTGGCAGTGAGTCAGTGGGTCAAGGGTGCGCTGGCCTAGTTACGCAGCCCCGCGCGCCCAAATTCGCGGCTTTACCAGTTGCTAACCTCTCCGACTCGCACACCGACAATGCGTAGAGAGGGGCCATGGTACTATCAATTTATTAATCAACCTATTTTAAGTTTATTTTACAGTTAAAAAAATAAATATCGTTACTATGTAAATTATTTAATATTTTTCAATTTCCGACACACATTTATAAATATAGGACTTAACTAAAATAAATCCGAAAATATCAGTGTCGCATTCACAGTGTAATCACAATTAACCTTGATCAAACACGATGGCGTCACCTCGTAATATCGGAGCAACTATCAAAACAATAATAAAAATACAAAGTTTCGAGGAATTTTCCATTTAGATACAAAATAGGAAGAACAAATGTTATCAGCGACAGTCGACAATGTCACATCACTAGTGTAGGCTACACTAGCGCTAGCGCGGCATTGGACAGCTCTTACGTAAGCCAAGTTTAAGGCTGCTTAGTTTTTGAGCGGCCGCGGACAAGTGTCCGTACAGTTGACTGTGAGTGTTACACCCACATTACGTGCCACACTCAGGGCCATGCGATCATTATTATAAGAATTATTATTAATAATTAATAACTATGACGAACTGACCCAGAAATTACCCTAATTTAATTCATTCGTTTCATGTAGTTTAATTATTATTATTCGGGAATATGTGTATTATTGAAGTATTGTGTGGTCACCTTATTTACACGTAGGTGCTCACCCCGCTGCGGCGGATCTACCAAGGCCATCAAAGTTTTATAGCACTTTGACACTTGAAATTCAAACACTCATTCTATAGTCCCATAAAATTATCGTGCTTGCTGAGTAGCGCTGTTATCGCGGTTCTGTCTAAGTATGTGGGCATAGAGTATGACACATAAGACATGACAAGACGGTTTCACTTTAGCCCACATGGCGAGATAACTTTGTTGCACCATAAATAATTTATTTTCAAGCATACCATACATTAGTTATCACCCATAAATCTAATACTGTAAATGCAAAAGTTAAGATGTATGGATAAATGCTAGTTGGTATCTCCAAAACGGCTCAATGGACCATAGAGTATGGAACACAGACTACTAACTTTTGCTTTTTTATTATTCCCGCGCGAACGGACCAGTGGACAAAAGCTTGTGATAAAATAAATCAAACTGACACGTTAAATTGAAGAATAGTTAATATTTCTTGTTATCTCATATATCAAATGATGAAATTTAAATGTTAGTAAATCCATTAGTTTTTCATTTTTCGAAAGTTGTTGAATATTAATACGAAAAATATAATTAATACATGAGTGGAAGAACAAAAAGTTACGTCGAATATGACGATGCGCAATTGCAAAAACAAGGCAACGCGACGCAAGTGCAGTGTTTATTTAAACAGCTGACGTGTACTTAAAAATTATTGTTAATTTATGCATTATTAAACAAGGTTTTAAAACACAGTAAATAAACACGAATATGTCTATAATTATTGTATAACAATTTTTATTTTATTAATTTATACAGTTAAGCAGTCAATGTTGCATTACAATTTAATTTTTAAAAATGCGTAGGTTTGCCTGTATATAATATTATTTATTTATTTGGTACCAATTGGTTTCAATATGACGTATTATTTAAAATTAAACAATGTACTTACTGATCATCAACTAGCGCCATCTTGTAACGAATAGCTGAACTAAATTTATTTCCATGACAAAGTAATATTGATTCAACAGAAAACCCCCTAACGAATTCTTTAGTCATGGACGATTTAGAGAAAAAGATACCGGTGCTTTGTGTGGGTCCCAAGGGTTCAGGGAAAACCACTTTGCTTAAGAAACTACAAGAGGCCGAAGGTATTGACTACACGTACAGTCCAGTGCCAACAATTGGCACTAACATCTACGATATTAATTATGTTAACAAACAAGGTAAAAAGCAAGTGCTGTCTATCAGAGAAATTGGCGGAGAGATAGTAACATTGTGGAATAATTACCTAGGAGGAGTTGAAAAGGTAAACAGTGACTAAATTTCAAACAAATTTCACATCGCCTTACGTTTTACTGAGTTAATTTACTAAGTCTTAATCACCTTACTATCTTGCAGGTAATTTTCGTGGTGGACACATCAAATTTGTGTCAAATATCAGAGGCTGCCGTGATGCTCTACACTTTACTGGCCGAACCGAAGCTTCGCAGTTCAAAGGTTTTCGACCATTCACTAAATTAAATTGTCCTTGTACAAAAAATTAATAGAAATATCTGTCAGTTTATTCTAGTGCTTAGCAAGATGGACGTGGCGTATCGTCAGATGAGGAACGAAGCATTATTAATGCTACAGCATTCGCGACTTTGTTCAGAGCTGGCCAATGCGCCAGCGCTGCTCGAGGCTTCGCCGCTTACCAACATCGGTATAGACGCGCTACGAACCTTCCTAGGAGACGCCAGAAAACTAGAGTAGTTTTCGTGTCAAGGGACAAACAAACACGATTAGTTGGTGGTATGTCACTTTGTACATGCATGCTTAAGGCCGATATCAGCCGGAGGGCTTTTACCAAATTCATTACAATAAAAGGGCTTGGCGTTCATTCGAAAGTCTTATAAAGAGCAAGTAACATACATACATATGTAGATTAGATGAAAATCCTTGATACACATTGATGTAATTTTCGTCACTCAAAATAAAGTACTTTGGAAAGTGTTACTTTTATTTTTGTGCCTTTTTTCGTACTGCATTATAGGTCTACACACATGATAAGCCACGGAATATATTGTTTATTAATTTTATATAAAAAAAAATCTTAATCGAATTAAGATATTTCTACAGCAGAAATTTTAAGGTTTAATTTCTTGCATAAAACGAACAGCAGAGTTTATATTCTATTGAGGATACAAAAATCACAGGCGCTTTTTTGCGTATAAAAAAATAGCAAATGTAACTGTAGTTATATTGGCTGTGGCAGCGTTAAACGTGTTCGTTAAAATACGTGAAAACCACTGAGTCGGCATGATTAACAAATGTTAAATTAATAAAAAAATGATTTAAATAATAATTTTTATTTTCCTAAGTGCTTGACACTTTTGGCTGTATGACCCGAACTTTTACTTCCACTCCATTGAAGAAAAAGGAATTCAAAAATTAAACATTGTCAATTGTCATGTCTCTTTTCAGTAATATTTTCTTAGACTCTAAACAATTTTTAATACATAATTCGTAACAATTGAAACTATAATTATTAAAACAAACCATGGATATTACAAAATTATGTCGAAGCTGCATGAAAGAAGTCGCGTCTTGGGAAAAGGAGAATTTCGATTTGCGAGTTGTAGAAATGTTTTGTTTTTGTACAAATGTTGAGGTATTTATAAATTGTATTACTTAATAAAACTATCTTAAATACGTATATATACTTCGTACTATAAATCTCCATTTCTAACAAATTCTTAAGTTATTGCTTAACGAATAAGACGAATAAATTGCAAATGAATTAGCGAAAGAAACGTATTTGAAACTGGACATATATAATACATATGAAGTAATAATTTTTTTTAACCTTATAGATTAATGCCGAAGACAAATTACCAAAGCAATTCTGCTATGACTGTGTAATAAAAATTGAATCCTCATACACATTTATTAAGGAGGCTCAAAACGTAAATGTTACTTTAAAAAACATAGCATCAAGAAGAGAAACAAGTATTATTGTGGAATTAGAAAACTGTATTAGGCCAACAGAGGTTCAATCTGCACCAAAACACCATCTTAAACTAACTCTGCCCGATTATAAACTTTGTAGCACTATTGAGAACTTTGAGGAACCAATATTATTGAATAATGTAAATGAATCTCCTAATTTTACTACAGACAATATTCCTGTTGAGCCAATAACTGATTGTTTAAACAATCCTCTTGATACAGATACAACAAAAGAAATAAAAGATGTTCAAAACTGTGCGAAGAAAAATGTTTGTACTATCTGCAAAAAAGGTTTTATATCTAAAGTATGGTTTGCCAAACATATGGAAAAGGAACATTCAGGTCAAAAGTATAGCTGTCCACATTGCAGTAAAAGTATGTATTACTGTTTATTTGTAATTTAACAGAGATAAAACATGAAATTAGGAAATTGAATAATATTTTATAATATGTATTTGTAAAAAAATAAGATAAAAACGATGTCAACAATAATTATGATTGTCAAGTAACATATTTTGTTAACTAGAAAAAAAGTAAAAAATGCAGAAGTCAATAATTGATATTTTGTGTGAGGAGCACTGGCCAAAAAGAAAAATGTTATTAATTTTTATCTGTTAATTGTAACTCTTTCTATTTTTTTTTAGCATTCAGTAGAGCATCTCAATTGACATATCATTCCGCAACACACTCGGATGAGCGTAAATTTGGCTGCACTTTATGCAGTAAAAGGTTTAAGAGACGCAAACAATTGACCGTTCACTTACGGTCACATTCCGATGAGAGGCCGTACTCTTGTGATAAATGTCAAAAGAGGTAAACCTTATTTTAACATCTATTATCCACAGTTACGTTGTAAAAATATTTTCTTGGCAATGTCTCGGTGATGATATTTGTACTAAATTTTTTTTTAGGTTCAAACTAAAAAGTATATTAAAGTGTCATATGAAGGTTCATGATGGGCGCAAGCAATATCTATGCAGCTACTGTGGATGGGCATTTGCACAGGGTAAGTAACTATATTTTAATTTCCACTAAACATGTAAAATAATTTGCAAAGAAAAGTGTAGATAGGTGACGATATTGGTAATTCTAAAAGCATACTGATGCCTTTTATATTCATATGTACTTTTATTGATTCTCAAATAATATTGACATATTGTACACTATTGATATAGGTGATCGCTAACTTAGGGTAGGCTCTGAACCTCTTTGTGGGGCCTCGCGGTGGCAAGCGAAAGCGATCCCGTGGCGCCCTATACAATGCTAGGAGGGAACTGAGGGGTTTAGTGGGTATGCCCCATTATGGGGAGAGTGTGACTTAACTTTCGTGCCTGCCCGAGGCTCGGAGTATGCGTAAAGCATTCCCCTCTGGGAAAAAAAAAGGCTCTGAGCCTCTAATCGGGGATGTATAATGAGCTGATGACGACACTATATCACATAGTCACATTAAGTGATTAATGATAGAATACTGAAATAACATTTAAAAAACTCAAGTTCTATTATAAGACCCCAAATTGTTTATTTAGTATGTTTTCCAGCGGGTAATTTGTCAGTGCACGTGCGGCGGCACACGGGCGCGCGGCCGCACGCGTGCGCGCAGTGCGGCTACCGGGCGGCG
>NW_013527359.1:355604-382954 GCF_000836215.1 Papilio polytes
ACCACATCCCGCCGCTGCGCCGCGACGGCACGCCGCTGCAGCCGCATCTGCCCACTGTGCAGCGCTAGCCCAGAAATGCACATTGTTGCCATAAGTCTACAAATAAAGTATAGTTTTTATTGAAACCAAGATTTCTCATTATATTTCCCTTAATTTGAGACTGAAAACCTATACTGAAATTAGCATTTAAGGGCTAGTCTATTAACTAGCTGTTGCTCGCAACTTTGCGTGATATGTTACTGATATAAATGCGAAAATTTGGATGGATGTCTGTTACAAGTTTGTAGCCTAAACGGTTGGACGGATCTCGATGAGAATTTGAAGAACAGATAGGCTACTTTTGTTTTTCCTAATTCTAGAAATATATAATTAACCAGCTATCGGCCGCGTGTAATAAAAAACAAATAGCCTATATTTTCTTCCAGATTATACTCTGCAACTGTACAAAATTTCATCGAAATCTGTTCAGCCGTTTCTAGTATGATTATGTAGTTTCAAATGGTCTTTTAAAATATGCTGTTTTAAATTTTAAAAAAGGCAACTGTTTTAATCATTTATTTTACCAAAGAAAACAATAAATAGATAATTTAATGATGTTTATTATTTCTCCCTTTATGTTTTAAGTGTAAACAACTAACAACGGTCTATGTTTATTTTCAAGTAATTCATTGAAGTAACACACAAGTATATAATTTAAATTTGATATTTAAAACATGATTAATTAAATTGTAACAAATCTATTAGAAACTCCTATTTATTTTAAAATATAACTATTTTTTAACATGTCAACGAGAATTATAACAAAGATGATTAGAAATAATTCATAGTTGCAATGACTTTAAGCCATGAAAAATCTGTAAAAAGCTTTTAAAATGACTTTAAACAGTGATTTGTACATTTTGTACTATGTTGGACCACTCCACTTTCGAAGGTACTAAATAAAATGCTGGAGCCACTTTCTGACCGCACGGACATTTGCAACCTGAAAATATACAAAAACCACATAAAGAAAACAATATATTTAATTTAAAAAAGTATTGTATTCTTTTAGTATTATTTTTATTAGATAATTTTTATTAGGCCCTTTGTACACAAAACTTTTAAGCTATAATAACCGTATAGCATAGCTAAATACAGAAAATGGTATCGTCGACACAAGTCCTCTGTTTCTTCATGAGTCACAGAATATTTAGATTTCCTATGCCAACTTTGGCAATAACAGCCATTGATTTTAACTGCTTGCTTTTTAACGATTAATATTAGTGACGAAAGAATAAAATGTCCACAACGTACGTAACTCTGAAATTGTATTGCGAAAGTTGCTTAGCGACTAAAGTCGCTATGACGACAGTAGGCGATGTATCGCGTTGTGTACAAAGGGCCTTATGTGTATCGCGGCGCTGTGTAGTGTACCCATGATCCAGCTGAAGCTGCCGATCTTGTTGTGGCACTTGGGGCAGTGCAGCTTGCCGTGCGGCTCGCTGCCCACGCCGCGCATCCACGACATCGGCTCCACGAACCACACCAGCCGGCAGCTGCGCTCGTCCCCGCGACACGTGATACTGCTGTCCACCATGTTGCCCTCCGTGTAACCGTCCAGCACCTGACAGTGCGTGAAGACGGGATACAAAACTATCTATCTCGGAACGAGGTACAGTGGGCTAAAATCTCGACTTACATAGACATTCAAAGCATTAGGTGAAAATGTCTATATTAGCTGAGGTTTTAGCCCACTGTACTCCATTCCTCACAAGTTTTGTGTCCGAGACCTTAGCATACAATTTATAAGAAAAAACACTAACAGAAGAATATTGAACTTTTATTTAAATAAGTAATAGCGTCTTAAATATTAAGGCCATGTTGCATTCTTTAAAAATGTTGATGCCTGTGAGATTGTAAGCGGAATTTACAAAGCTAATGGTTTAAGTTTCGTTTCAGTATTCGACTGTTAGAGGCTCTTTAGATCGATGCATCTCATTATATGTAGATCTATGGAAAACTAACACTTTGTTACTATTGCTTAAAAATCATGAACTATTTGATAGATGAATGCAACAAGATTATTATTACCTGACTGGTGCCTTCATCAGCATCCTGCATCTGCGCTGAACAGTTCGAATCGCTGGACTCTTCACTCTCCACCGTCTGGTCCATGATCTGACAGGCCAAATTCTTCAGTTTCTCTATCAGTAACTGTCCATTCTCCGCACAGTTCAACCCTGTCAGCTTACTAGGTGGTGGTCGTATACCTTTTTTCGCCAGTTCTACTTTCACTTGCTTGGGTAAATGCGGTATTATGTTGCTCTGACTGGCCACCACACGTCGACACTTCTTACACCGGTATACTATAGGGTCAGGTCGCTCTCGGACCAACCCAGGGTCAGGTTTTATAAGGTCAGCGAATAGTTGTGGAATTATTTTCACTGGAAATTAAATTCATATATTTCATTTTATTTTCTGAGTGGAAATGAGTTTCCTTTTAATTTTGATGGTCAACCATGTTGGATCAAAGCAAGTGCGAGTATTAACAGCAAGTTCTTGGCGTTTTTTAATTTAATAAGGGGGAAAACGAGCGACTCCAAGATGATTAACTGATCAACTACCTCTATGGAAATCTGTAATATGCGAGAAACTACAGGTGTGTTGCCAGTATATGAGGTAAATGTTTACTTGCTTCTTAAGAGACTAAGGACCTATCCCGCCACTGACAGGTAGAGGCTCAGATAGCTTAAAAATTATAGCACTGTAAGGAAACAAAGTCCGATATTTCCATCACATATTTTCCACATTTGATTATCTGACAATTTACAATTTGGTGGGACAGACCATAAGTCTTAGATAACTGTCTTAGTTACTGTGCCGACCCTCCATAAGGGATAAGGGCAAGTGGATGAATGATGAGGCCCTAAGTCTTACAGTTTTTACACTGAGATAAATTATCAATTATTAAGAGTATTCATAACATTTACCTTGTTTTAATTTCTGTCCTGCCATTTTCAACCTGAACTGCTTAAAGCGTGGATCATCTCTATTAATTCTATATCCCATATGTCCAAACAATTTGAGTTGCGCCACAAAACCAACATTGGGTCCGATAAACCTTCGCTTACTCTTCACAAGTGTGAAGGCATCTTCATAGCACAAGCCGTATTTCTCCATTATATATGCAATCACAACTGCGGCTGATCTTGATACACCGAAATAACTGAAAAAACGAAAATTTTAATACAAACAATTATATTGAATATTATTTTTAGATATATCGACCATATGCCAAGGTTAATAAATGCAAGCAAAAAACTATTTTAACAAAAATATAGATTTCTTATACAATTATATTGACAGTAATTGTCTAATATACTAGATCTGGAATTAACTATATCCATTATCTGTTTAAAATAACTTGTCCACTATTCAAAGCTGTATATTATGGTATTGCAAAATATTTTTTTAATGTTTGTAATACAAATGTAAATGCTCACCAATGGACTAAAACATTGCCTCCATTAGTTATGGCTTGTTTTATAAAATCATTTGTCTCTGGTAGTTGACTGATGAGATCTTCTTTGGGTACATCAGCTACTGTAAAATGGTAAATACATTTTTATTACAAGGACAATACAAAGGCGGGTGCCATTTAGTCTATTCTGAGTATCAAAATAAAATAGCCAAGAAATGGTTATCACAACAAAAAAATGCTTACTAAATATTACCAATGTTAGCAGTTTTTTCAATATTATTATTTTTTAAATTACAATATGGTTAACAAGCTAGCGACCACCTGAGTTCACCAAAAAAGTGAATCAACCACCAACATCCACAACTGTAGATATGTCGCCTTTCATTTACAGGGAAAAGAACTTATCTCCTTTTCTGTGTCCCTATAATTAAATTGATTATATGTATATAACTTACGTTTAATGAACTTAAATGTGAGATTAAGTCTGTCCAGTATAGACCTGGGCAGTGGCACCAGGTCTATAGTGAGGATGTGAGAGATCTGAAGCTTCTGTAAGGATTTCTCATCTCGAGCACAAGCCAAATTACCTATAAAGATTTGAATTTTGAACCAAATTTGAATTCAATACTGTACTGTTTAATTTTCTACAGGTATTTTTTTGTTGGCGATTAATAATTAAAAATATTATCTCGCTAAATACTTGCCCAAATAAAGGTTGTCGTCAATAAGGTCCACACTGACATCCAGGTTCTCATCTTCTACCCGGCTGTCTGTATCCGTCGCATGGATTTCCACTTCAGCTATTTGCTTAGCCATTTATTTTGACAATAAACACACGATATATGAACAAAAACTGAACATAAACAAAGATATACCAGCTCCTTACACTACACTGCTTGCTTATAAAATCTTTAAAGTATAATAGGGGCAAAATATTCAACTAAAGCAAAAAATCAATAATATTTAGTGAGTTAATATGTTTGCGATGTGACGTCTCGACGATTTTGTTTTTCTTTTGAATGTTTACAACAAAATATATTCTGCAATTGACTTTTATTGTTATACAATTATTGATTAAAGTTTTGGTTAATCGTGGTTTTGATAAAATATTTTGCCCGCGCAAATTGGCGGAAATTATTTATAATTTTGACAACTGACATTTGATTTTTTTTTTTACATCAAACGACTGTCATAAACACAGATTATATTTGTAGATAAAATAGGTGTCTCTGTAAGTGAAACTGAAATTCGTCAATTGTATATTTTCTGAAACAATTTGTAATATTATTTTTCTATCTTACATAATTTGTGCTTTACTCTTTCTATTCTACGCGTTAACGCCTGACAATTTTTTTCAGCAATATAGCATGCAGTAAATCCAACGAGTAAAACCATTTGTGATTTGCACAATTCCTTTTTTGCTTCAGATTGTCTTAATAAACATCTTTAAGGGACTCCCCAGAAGACTGTTTATCGTGTCAGGAGAAAGGTAAAGTCCGTCAAGTCAAGTTAAACCTGCAATCGTCAATTCTATTCAATTCGGGGGTATTAGGTAAAAAAAGTTATTTCACATTTACATGCTTACTCTCCAACATAAATATTTGACCTCAATAAACAATTAGTTATTGTTTTAAAATATCTTATGTTGGGAAATGAGTCGTTTAAATATTTGTTCGTTTGTTAAAAGATTTCCTCAAAACAAACATTAATGAGCGACCCTCTCACTGCTTACGGCTGGTGCAACGCGGGGCGTGTTGCGAAATATTCACGAAAGCGGAATTTGGGTTTTGCCTCGCTCAAATACCCGTCTTGAGATTGTAAAATTGCAAAGTCATCGATATAACCGTATGCTCCTAATGACATTTAAATTTTTTCCTAGAAACGAAGTATTAAGAAATACAATCCGGAATAAAGTTCATTATGAAACTTTTAGTAGCTTTTTGAACAGTAGATCATATAAGACATTATTTAAAAGGTTTCTTTCGTGTATTAAGATGCTTTCTCCAAATTACTGTGTCGTGGTGTACAAACGAAATACGAAAACAATCCGCTGAGATGGTGGCAGTTAAAACACATTCAGCATCCAGTAATTAAAATAAGGGACGCTCTACATGTAGCAGAAAAAATAGCGAGTATTCAAAGTTTTCCTCCTTTCTCTGGAAATGTTGAAACGATTTTATTTCAACATTCTAACAACCAGTTCGCGTAGCACCAACACTTAGGCCAATAGTAACCTCTAGTTGATAGCAATATCAAATTAATACTAAATTTTCCAGAGATTTATGAGGCCTTGGCACTAGGTCAAGAGACCGGGTCTGTTACATATGTATCATGTCAAAGACACGGTCAACTATATCGCAATTCGTTATTAGATAAGTGAATTCGCGAATCCGCTTTCCACACGCATATCATTTGCTAGGTGTTGGATAACGATGACTTGCAGTTAGCTATAGTGTCTTGTGTAACCGCACCCTTACGGACTAGCGTGATCTTTCGACACAAAACTTAAAAATACATTGCTTCATAACTTCAGACGTGATGAAAAATTGCAATATTCCTTTGTAACTTTGTGCTTAAATTGCTTATGGTAAATAAACAAACTACAAAAGGTAACTAGTAAAGAAATAAGATCGTTAAATATACGTGTGCTTTGTAAAATTACTTTATTCTTAATAAATAATAAAATAAAATGTTTCAAATCTCTATGGTAGATCGATAGAGGTATTTGGCATCAGAAACCAGAGCGTGCGAGCGCCTAGGGTACGGGGGGCAGGCGGTGCAGAGCGGGGGGAAGGTCTTTCTTAATCTTGCGGCGAAGAAATCGAGAACAGTGTTACATCATGTTTCACGCCACCGCACCCGCTACCAAGACAAAAATTACCCGAGAATTAAGCTAAAAACAAAAATATTGGATACTAGCTGTTGCCCGCGACATCGTCCGCGTGAATAAAAAGAAAAAAATTTAGCCTATGTTACTAATATCACAGTTTTATGGTGCGAGAATTTTTACATAAGCCAAGTAGTTTTTAAAATATTCTAATATACATAAAAATCCAAAAATACAAATCATATGATCATATTAGTAGAGACAGAATTGTTTTTATTGACTAAAATAACTTAAAACAGCTAAGTTGTAACTGATTTTGTAGACTAGAAATTATTTAGACAACTAGATAATGTTAGTTAGTTAATATTTTCTTCGAATTTATTGAGAGCAAGTGTTGACTTTAGCCAGGCCAGAGATATTTTCTTCCTGAATAGTTATTGATACCTCTTGTATTTCCGCACATTCAATGGTCACATATAAGTGTTAGTTGATAGCAAATTCCACTTTCTCGTTAATAATATTTAACTTGGATATAAGCAAGTTAAATACAAGTTACTAATTACTGTAAGTGTGGCTGTAAGATTTTAACACCATAAGTAATCTTAGGGCAAAACTTTCGCATTTTTTTAATTTGAATGAGTTTTTAGAAAACTCTTTTAACAAACTATGTAAAACCACGTAAAAACTATGTAATGTAAAACTACGTAAACTATATTTTTGCTATTAACAGAAGGTCTGAAATATTTCTGTTTTAACCCCCTTTAATGTTTGTATCCTAAAAAAAAAATACATTTTCATAGTAGACAGTTGAATTTAGTAAATAATAAGGAAGGGTATTGCTCGTTCTCATGTGAGACAAGGTCGACAAGAATTTTAGCAATTTTACTTCAACAATTATAAACAGTACTTACCGCAATTTCGCACATAAAAGTTTATGTTAAAATGCATGATTTATCTAGATTTAAAAAAGTAAGTATAAGTTACAAAATATTCTGTCTTACTAAAATTGTAAATGCGAAAGTTTAGATAGGTGGATGGATGTTTGTTAGAGTTTCCAAAACGTCACAAAGGATCTCGATGAAATTTGGCATAGATGTAGAACATAGTTTGGATGAACACATTGGCTACTCTAATTTAATTACACGGACGGAGTCGCAGGCGGCAGCGAGTTTAATTAATAATTTACTTTGAATTGTACCTTCTTTTTTAAAGGTTGTTTAATCATATATTAAGCTGGCCTTAACGTCAATTCATTTTTAAGTGAACTTGATATCTCTAAGCGTTTCGCCGTTCAGCAATATTTATACTTATCAAATAACCAAATCGCTTCGACCTTGTGGTTAAATAAATATTAGAAATGTCCAAGCAATGTTTGATAAATAATTAAAAATTAAAAGGTTTGGTCAATGTGGTATTAAAAAATTAAGGAAGTGAATATATTTTTGTTGTCATATACAAAAATGACTGCATATAAATTACATAAATTTTACAATGAACTTTAATAGTTTCCCTGTAGTAATAACTTTGTACTAATTATATGTTAAGCTCGCTACATACGCTTAGTTGTGACACAAACTGTTCAAATAGAACTGTGAATATGTAGACAAAACTAAAATTATACAGTTTAAAGTTATATTAGTACTTTGCAAAGAAGAAAAATGTCACACAATTTTTATCGTAGGTTTTTAGCGCGGAGAAACACCATCCCTCAGAGCTGTTTTTTAATGTCTTACTGCAATGAAAACTCACAAAGACCTTTACGATGATTTGTTTATTACAAGAAGGCTGGTATGTATCAATAATGCCGGCGGTGCGGAGTCGCGTGTGCTCCCAGGTTTGACACAGATAAGCTATTATGTAAGCCGAAGCGTGTGCCAGTGCATAGATAATAAATGGTTACCATGAGTTTTGTCTTACCGAGATTGTTCTAAAACATATAGACATAGCACGTAAGCATTGAGGAATTAAGTTAGTTTATTTTTTTAATTACATAAGCTTCATTCGTACGTGCGGTTTTATAACGAGCGTTAAGAAAATGTTGAAATAGAACAAATGCTCCCATGTTCGTACGGTAGCACTTTTAAAACGAGACACTTTCCATGGTCCATTTTAACATATATTATATGGCTAGGAGGATACGAGAAAAGATTAATAAGAATACAAAAATTGAAAATGAACTTCAGTCTACGATCTGAAAGTAATTAAAATTGTCCACATTTTTTCCGCATCGCATGGTAACAGCAATTAATAATAGCTTGTCGCGGTTTCGCAAGGGATTTCGCATTGTCTCATTGTGTCACTTTCTGTCGGTCGAGATAAAGCCATATTCACACGCATCGGCTCTTCCGCGTTTCTTTGCCATACATTAACTATACATGGTTAATTTACATAGAATAGAAACAAATAAAAACTGTCATATTATTGACAGCCAGCGACACACTTTTAAACAATACGTCGCCCACTTTAAAGACAATTTCACCATTTCTGTCTCAATAATTTCGATCTAAAAAAATACCTTCGACACTTCTTACCCTGGTTGAGATATTCTGTGTTATATATGCGTAAAAGCTATTTTTTATCTGAATTTTTTGGTTGTCAAACAAAAGAAGGCAAATTTCAAAATAATAGAAACAATAGAATTAGTTAATAGCTTTTAATGTTGTTTTGTATGTTATAATGAATAAATATTTCTTACAGTACAACAAAATAATCGTTACTAATTAAAGTAACTTTTACATATGTTCCTATTTCAGATCATTATAAGTCCAAATCTAGTCATAAACAATGATTTGAACGAACTATAACTTGTGGTTTAAGAAACCAAGATATCTATGTTAAAAACCTTCTCGTAATGCGATGTTACGACTTCATCTTACCTTGTACTTTGTGTTCATTACAATGCAACCTCTAAACAATTTCTATAGAATTGGAAAATGAATAATTGACCGGAAAATAGCTTTTATTATTCGTCTTAATAAACAGGAAACATAATGTGGGTCAAAGACAAGAGATGTCGCTGCAAGACGTGCGGGGCGTACTAAATGTGCGGACGAACGAAAGTTGAAGTAATTAAATTTAAAATACATACTTTCTAACAAATAAATCTTGTTTTGTAGCATTTGTGCGGGTTTACTTTAGGTAAACACTAGCTTTCGCTCGCGACTCGGTTCGCGTGGGAATGAAAAAAAAACTGAATAGCCTATATGTTCTTCCAGACTACCCTCTAAATTTATGCCAAATTTCATCGAAATCCGTTCAGCCGTTTAGGCCACAAACTCTAACAAACTTCCATCCATCCATTTTATCCATTTTATCTCAGTTATTATGAGTTAGTGAAAAGGTTCCATTGGTCTGAACAGATTTACGTCAAATGAAGAAATTACGATGAGGAAACATTTTAATCACTGGGGTTGAGGAAAACAGTTAGACATTTATGACAAAAAGTAGTTAAAGGGCGCTATTATAATTGTAGTATTCATTATTTAAGAATCGAGGTCAAGGGTATTCTGGTCTCCATATTCATTTTAATAATAAAACTTACGATATCTTAAACTTGTATGTAATTTATATCGTTGATGTCTTTTGTTTGGTGGACTAAAGTGACTTAAGATTTGACACATGGCCGCGTTTTATCCGCGATGGAAGCGACCCCCTCTGTGGAGGGAAAGTGTCGGCTCGTAACATTTGACCCCGCCACTACCTGCCGCTGTTATCTAACTGACTATAACATTATGACGTTTATACTTAATTACTGGCACAAAAAAGAACAATGAAAAAAAGAATTTATGACGAATAATAATTTAATCCAATAATAAATGACAATTCGAAAATTACCTATTACATAATCCGAAACCAACGCAACGCGGGAAAGTTATGCACCAACGAAATTTTAAATTTAAATCCGCTTATGTTATGTTTATGATACTAATCCCTTATAAGTATTATACGTGACGTGTATAACTTATCAAATATTCTACAGAAATAAAGAGAAAACTATATAAGACACTCGTATATTGTTAAATAGTTTATTAAAATATATTTTACAAATAGTTCTGCAGTCACAATAAATTTATTTTGATCGAAACCTTTGAAGCTGGAATGCCTCTACAATATTGTACAGCAACGCAAAGATCTATTTAGTAACACAATGTACTTAATGCGTAATATTTTGGAGACTGTTGTAACAACAGCAAGGTCGTGTGTATGTTGCGCCGAATAATAATCAAATAACTATAATAACATAGTCGAGGAGTTACTTAACAACAAGAGAAGTGGAGCGCGCATTCGGCTGCCCTACAAGGATGCGGCCCACCTGCCGTGCTGTGCTGGGCTGCTCTACCTTGCCCAGTGCCCGGTGCCCCATGCCCGCAGCCGACAGTGAAAGTCTACGACGTCGTAACGGCGTTATGTCAGCACGGCCAACGCCGCGCCAGTCGGGCCCGCCGTGTCGCCGCGCGCGCACCTTAACCCACGACAAATACGAACTCAATAAGTGACGAGCCATGAGTGTGTGAATTAAAAAAAATATTTTGTATTTTTTTTTTCGAAAATGTCTTTCCTTGTGATTTTATTGTGTGCCAGCTGCGTTTTGACTGCTGAATTAAATTCGAGTGCAAGCAAAGAAAATGCCCGTGAGGAGAAGCTCCGGAGTGGGCTCATCGATGCCTTCCAAAACATTAAACAGGCGTCCGCAGCGGGCGGCGTAGAGCATGATAGCCTCAACTCAGACCTCGTAGGATCTGTATCCCACAATGGAAATAAAAATCATAAAGCGCGCGAGGAAAATTTGGACGTGTTCGCGGATGAGGATGGTCTCACTTTCGCAGAGGCTTTCGGCGACGTGGAGCAGGAGAGACGAATCTCCAGCACGGAGAAGGCTCACAACGTGCAGCATATCGTGAAATCCAAACAAATGGACAAGACGACATCGAAACCCAATAAAGATGTGTTATCTAAATTAACGGAGTCGATACGAAACACATTGAACGAATCGAAGTTGCAGCTAAGCAGCCTGAGCGCGGAGACGACGAACTACACGGAGTTCATGGGGATTGAGAACATGCTGAGGATAGTGGACGCGGAGATCCTGGTGAGCCAGTGGAGCCAGCTGCAGCACGCGGTGCAGGGAGAGTGCCGGGAGGAACTACAGCAGTACGTCAACGGCTTGCTGATGAAGAAACTCTGGGCTTTGAAGAGTGAGTTATTTATTAACAAACAAGTATTTTGAATTTCAAGATTTTTTATGCGAATTTGATACAGTGGTTTAAACTTATTTTACTTATAGGTAGTTGTGTTCAATTAACATTTCTATCAAATTATTAAGTATTTTTAGCGGTGAAAAGCTCGAAGCGCAACGCAAGTGAGTCTGAAAGTTTTTCGGACCGTAGTATTAAAAATATGAGTGCTCTATGGTTTTATACTTTGAATGTGGCATGTTAGTATTTTCTACCATAAGTTTAAGTTGCGTAAAACAATAAGTAACTAAATAAATTGATCTTATTTTCAGCAAATTTTAACTTCCTTAATTACTGTGAGAATTTAACATACCTACTCTCGTTTTCTAAAGTATTTTGTCTCTTTTCTTAATAATGAACATACCGCACTTCGTTTCCGTATACAACATAGCTTAAGTTAATGAAGTCGGCCCCCATTAAGTTGCGTAACGCCAACTTGAAACTTTTCAACTGGGTCGCGTTTGTTGAATAATCGGACAATCTATTTTGCTTAGTAAACGTTTCTCTTATATTAATAACTAATTGTAATTTATTTAAAATAAATTTATCTAAATTTATTCTTGTTATGTAATAGTTTAAAAATACATAACAAGATACAACACGATGAAAATGGGAAGAAAATGTAAGCTTTAATTTCCTGAAAAAATAAAAAAACTAGATTTATACATAACTTTCTCTTGTCTTACTTTCTTGACACAATTTATTGAGATGTACTCGTAGATAAGTCTCTAGGAATAAGGAAATAAAATAGATTATACATATGTTATGACATGTATAATCACTTCCGATGGACGTCGATGTTTATTATAATCTTAAAGTTAGTTGTTCAATATTGTGTTTTATTCATAATAATAAATGTAACATAAACTTTCCGTGTGAATGACCGCTTACTAATAGTGTGTTATTTAAATTGTCGGGCAAACCGTATTATGAAGGAGATTGGTTAAGTGGAACTAGCTGTTATTCTGTCTGAGATCATATCGAGTGGTATTATAACGTAAATGTAGGACTTACAAATGAATTCAGATTTGTAGGATATCTGTAAAACCCGTACACGCTGTTTTATCTGACATTTCTATCTGAAAAATCATACTGTTCAGATTTTGCGTATGTAGCGGGCTTTAGAACACTACGTTGTGTTTTGTTTTGCTTTTATCCTCTGAGATTAAAAGTTGGATAGCACCTTCAATTAATTGTCTTATCAACCTTTTTAGGGATCTTCATTTTGTTCTGAATTTAAGCGTTGTGGAACGCTTTTGCGGTATTTACAAACCTCTACACTTAGTGTCCTTCAAGCAGCGAGCGCGGATTACGCTTTTCTAACCTTAAATTCCTTATAGATGTTTCCCCTCACAATCATAATAAACTATGTTTGCACTTTACGCGTCAAAACTCGAACGCGGCTTTGCTAATTTTATTTAACAGTTATTCTTGACAAATAGTTCAACCAAAAACATCAACAGCAGTTTTTTACACACGTTCATATGATGCTGTTTGGCCAACATTTGTCAATATATTTCAAAGTCGTAACATGTGTTAAACACAAACCATTTGTTGTGAAACCTGACTGCCTTATTTGCTTTCCGCGTCGCCTTCAATAATTAGAAAGTTATACTTGTTTTCGGACGCACTTTGTTAACGATAATCGTATGCAAAATGGCAAATAATTATGTTAATTATATAATATAACAATAAATATACAGCTTTTAAAATAGAAAATAGAATACTATTTAAAATATTAGATATTTATTTTATCTTTTATTAATTTACTTTGAATACCAAAAAGAAATTTAAATTATTGCGTAAATATAAAAGAAGTATTAAGATCGTATAAGTTCACTAATTACCATACAATACAAATAATAAAATTGTCTCGCAATCATTTGTATTGCGCATGAAATGGAATGATTGCACGCACTTTATTCGTCTCTTCAATCTTTATTTTAGCTTATCGGCATTATTTTTAAAAAATAATAGTTCAAAATCATATTTACTAATTTTTCCTTAAATTATACCTTGGACTAGCATATGTTTAATTTTAGTTTGCTTAAAAAATGATGGACGCATCTATTTCCCTGTTTACACAATCAGTAGAATTTTCCTGTCTATTCTCTGACTAACTACATGAGAAATCCTATGTTGTCTATTAGTTTGTGAATCTACGTTATTGTTTTACATTCCTTAGTATTCATAAACATTGAATTCCATTAGCATTAGTGCACTGAGATGTCCCAATTGTCAGTACACCCATGCAGACTTACGCCATGACGACCTTGAAGTACTCGTACAATTTCTACTAACATTTCGTCAACGTCCCAATGTCCATCTTCGTCCGCAACAGGTGAGGTTTGAGGTTATATAACGCTTCGCGCATGTGCTGCCATCTAGACCAAACTATCAGATCGTTGCCAACCAACTGCATTTGCCTAATTCATATTCAAACGATAAATTAATAATATCTGTTTAAAATCTCAATTTCTATTCAAGTTATATAAATTGCGATATAATAATTTACTTGTTTAAATAAAACGAAATGGTTATTAAATAATTATGGATTGCCTGTGAGATTTAACTAACATTTAAAAATAATTCTTCAAATTATAAATAATTTTACTTTCAATAATATCTGAGAGTATAACTCAAAATCCAATTCACAAGAATTGAGTGGCACATGGATTTACGTAAAATAGCAAACCATTTTACAATAGGTAGTAATGCAATCGGACGATTTCTCTAATGCTTGATTATGAGTCCTTACTTCCTAACTCTGTTGATATCTCGCTTATCTAAGACGTTCTCTTTCATTTCCGGCCGCCCGTCCATTTCCCACGTAATCTGAAAGCCGTATTAAATTGCCACTTTATTGTTACAATCTGTCATATTGTAACATTATAGAGACCGGTGATATTTCCTAGTAAATTGAATAAGTGAATTTACTAGTATGCAATACAATTTATGACACAAACTTTGCATTATTTTTACGTATAACCGAATGGTTATGTGACATTTGACATTTAGCGCGCGCATTTTGCAAACCACAGACAAGCTATAGAGAGAGGTGTCAAGTGCGAGCTGTTTTAAACGTTTATCAAAAAGGAATGGCCGTTAACGTAACATGAGACGATATAGCTCGACGAAAATATAAAAGAGAAAGTACCAAAACACTCATGGATGTTGCTAAATGATATAATTCTGCACGGTCTTGCCAACGGTCACGTCACGATCATATGTTCTTGTGAAGTAAAGTATTTTACGAAAGTTAAATTATCTCTTATTCAAGGAAAGTGAACGAATTACTTATTTACTCAGTTTAAAACCGTTGTCCACTGTTTTGGTTATAAAAAAGTATTCATTTAAAACAGTCTCTTAGTTGCGAAGTCTATTTGGTATTTGTTGATAAGTCTCAAGTTTTTAACTCAAACTTCATTCACCTCACGTCAACAGCCTCATTGCATGCGTGATGAAAGTGGAGAGTAAATACAAGGATAAGTCAGTCCGTTGAACTCACCGAATCACAATTATTAACCGAGAAACAAATAGCTCTAATTACACTATTTTAAGGTGCATGCTTAGAGCCTAAAGGGTCCCACCACTGGCTGATAGAAGCTTGGATAGCTTACAAATGACGACACTTTCAGAAAAGGGGACGAAATCCGATATTTCGATGGTTATCAGACAATTTACAATTTGGTGGGACAGGCCCTAAGTTTCTATATATTCATATACTTAAATAACCATAGATTATAACTTGATAGTTTGTAGATGTCTTCGATATATTTTTTTAATGAAGCTGCCAGTAAAATTTCATATAAAAGTTACAAATCACATAGGTACCGTTAATTCAAACCATCATAATAGGCAAGGATAATATAAATTTTATATATTATGCTGTAAGTTAAGTAATATCCGCGTTCATTTTAAGACATTAAAAAAACTCAAATATTTCATTCATGCCCCATGTTACGCTCACTGTTTGCTAATCCCACGATCATCCTTTTATTTATTTAACAAATTATATGACCTTTACATTATTATTTACAAAGAATATATAACGCAAGTAGATATTTCCTATACATTACATGTATTGTTTGGTCAATATATTTGCGAACGCCGACGCGTGCGTGCGTCGTATCGAGCAATATGTGAGCCCAAAATGTATAAGCGTTTATTTAAAGGATATTCATAGAATGTTCACGACGCCTAATATTTATTTTATTTTTTAGAAACCATAAAAGATTCTATCTGGAATATAAGCCAATCTTTTGCCTCAACATGGCTCGCTATAACCTTTAATTTTCAGCTCCCAATCCGATTCTGAGAAACACAAATACATATTTTTTAAAAATTGTGAATTAAAAAAAAGCACAGAATAATACATTTGTAGTTAGTTAAATGTTTTGTAGATACAACTGCGCTTAACAAATCAAGTATAGACACGTCAAAAAAGCTGTCACACTGGAACTTTAGGAGTGGTAAGGCCTAGGGCAGGGCTATGCCTTATGCCATAGCCCTACGCAATGCGCACGCGCAGTATGCGGGAAAACTAGACGCATTTTACTCGCCATATCTGTCCGATGTTTCGCTACGCCGACAAGTTTCACAAGCCAAATCATGTTAAACTCGTGCCTACCGTATAAAGCAACATAAGTAATCATTACATTATCTAAACCTCTTTCATATTGAAAAAAAAAACATTTTTACGGAAAATGATCTAAACCTCTTTCATACTGAAAAAAAAAAATTTTTACGGAGAATGATGTTGGGTTTATCTTTGGACTAACCTCTTTAATTAGATAGAGACAGAGATACGGATAATTTAAGCTAAGCCTGAGGTAGACCTTTTCTGTAATTTAAGCTTAGCTCCCTTAGCATTTACTTAACAACTCTAAGTGCTCCCTGAACATCTTAAGCGATAGCACCTGTAGACAACAGCAATGCACTTGACATTTTCCTTGAGTTGAATTGATTATTCCATAGATAATTATTGCTTCCGACGAAGCGTACAATTGCGTTAATTACCAACGCCGTTGTTTATGTAGGGCTGTCGATAGTTTTATTGTTTTGAACAATAGGTAAAATATTAAAATATTCGATTATGGGTTTTTAAAGCCAACTAGCAAACTTACTGTGTCCGTAGTAACTGACCTTCTGTTAATATGTCAATAATGGCCAAGAATAACAATAAGAATTATTGTAGTTTTTTAACAATTATTTTCAATTGTCCCACATACAGTGAGCTTCGCATAATCAAATGTTTCGACGCTCTAACCATAAAGTTCTTCTTACTATCTTTAATGTAAATAATACTTTTATTTATATTTTTTAATGTAGACAGCCCTTGAATTGAAAGTCGTTGGTATGTGCGTGGGAACGTATTGTCTAAATTATTTAATAATTGTGTATGCTTACATACTGCATCAT
Organism: Papilio polytes; assembly: GCF_000836215.1. Taxonomy (NCBI): domain Eukaryota; kingdom Metazoa; phylum Arthropoda; class Insecta; order Lepidoptera; family Papilionidae; genus Papilio; species Papilio polytes. Next base: position 372,547 of record NW_013527359.1, read on the forward strand.
GCAATATCGCATTAGGGTCAAATACAGATTCGGTTAAAAAAACTCATTATTCTATGATATCCTGGTACTCGGGCAACTCGATAACTACATTTGTAGCTTACTTACCTACGTACATCTTACTAATGTTACAAATGCGAAGTTGTAGATGGACAGATGAATGGTTGTTTGCTGGATGTAGGCTTGTTTTTTGTTTATTTTTTAATTTCACGTGGATGGAGTCGCTGGCAAAAGTACTTAATAAAAAGTTATATCAAATAGTTGTGAATATGATATGCAAATCAGTTGTTATGCTACCTCGTGCTATCGTCACCATCACCGAAGGTAACAGCGTGACAATATTCCATTGAGAAAGTGTTGACCATCATTACAAGGTTCATTTGTTTTTCCTTAGTAATAAATTGTTTGTTATTAATCTATACGTAATAATCAGTTGATTTTTTATTTGTTTTGTGAGATACATCTCGTTTATTAAAGAAAGTATTTTTGTTAATAAAGTCATCTAGAAACGACTATGCATGTTTCCATTGCGTTTTACGATCTGATGAAGATAGAGATAATGTTAAAGACGTATACAACGACGTCCAAAAGATAACCTCAAAAGCAAATGATAACTATAAACTATTGACAAAACTGGGAAAATGTCTTGGTTAGAGTATATATTTGTATCTAACAACATGTACATAAACTGTTATATTGCAGTGTATGTCATTATTTTGCGTAATTGGTGTACACGAGAGCTGGGGCACGAGACACGTCTTACGTAAATGTTGATGACCAAAACCGCCGGTGGCGCTGCTGAGCTTGCATCATTGTTGTGAGGAAAAACATTTAGATAGAAAAATCACCAGGTCACTTCCCAATCACATGATGACTCAAAATTGTTAAAGAAATATGAAATCTTGTTCCGATGTACAATATTTTTTTCTTCGTATCAGCGGAAAATAATATGTAAGGGGTAATACTGATTTGTTATATTATAATAAAAAAGACACGATTGAAGTCATGGCTGTCGTAAGGTAAGGGCAGGGGGGCAGCTGTCCCCATAGAGATGTCAAAATGTGAAACAAAAAAATTCAGAATGCTAAAGTTCTTTCAATCCATAGAGATTCGAGTACATAACTCAAAAATCTCTTGTCTGTTTACTCAAGCATTCTTTTTGGAATAAAAAAATTACTGCCGGACCCCTTGAATAGTACATACTTAAATAATTTTGAACACTTAACATTGAAAAGGCATTGTCATCAGTTCACACCGCCTACGCCAATCGCCAATTCACACATCGAGTTCATTCACAGTTTGTTTGATTTATAACAAAATGAATTAACAAAACACGATACAGTACGACCGTAAAATAAAAAACATCTAAGTCGTCGTTGTAGAAAATTTTTAACTTTACTATTACTTTGACTACTAAAACTTGCGAGTTCACCATTTACAACAAACGTGACCTTCAGTTAAAAAAAAAAAACATTTTATTTTCATGTTCTTTAAACTACAAAGTAAACAAGAAAGCTGAATGAACCAGGTCATCGAGAGAGACAGCTAATTCACAGTTCGATGAGTATGATAGAAACGGCAGATGTATTGCGTAAGGTAGTCAGTTCGAATCCCGCGAACATAAAACATAAGCAGGAAATTATTTGCATTGCGAAATATCGCGCAGTCATTAATAGCAAACGGTTTTATATTTGCGAATTCCATTAGCACTTCAAATATTGTCTGTAGTTATTATTTAATCAAACTTGAATAATAATAGATAGTTGCCTAGCTAGGTTAACAACTTAATTTAATAAGAATTGCCTCGATAAATCGTATTAAACCCCGACAAATACACTCAATTCCAACTGTTATGTATCGTCTGTAGCGGGCTTTAGTCTTTGCTGCGAAACACATCTTTGTCTATGGTATTTACGCTTATTAGACATATTTGATTTTAAAAAACGATAAAATACCTACTCAGAGCCTTGTTATATTTTTAAGTATAACGAAACTATTTTCTACATAAATTCACAAGGCAACAAATAATGTTGAAAGAAATGTAATTCAAACTTCGGGAGTAAGAATGTTAAATCGGTGCTAATAAGCCTTTGTAAGGTATGCACAGCAATATAACCCATATGTCTAGTGATTAAGGGACGGTTTTCGTAAATCATGATATAAGGGGCAGAAACAAGGAGTATCGGACCGTAGACACCATATCGCTTTCACGCATCATAGAGTATTAAAGGTTAACATATAGACAGATAGTGAAGTTAATATAAATTAAATACTATATTTTTGAACAGTAAGCTCTTAAGATATTATTTGAAAGTTAATTTAAATTCAAATACGTCTATTAATCTGAATTAAGGTGAAGGTTATTTTAAAATCAGAACATTTTTCAAACTAGTACATAGTCAAGTAATTTGTTCTAGAACTATTAAATGACCCGCCCCTGTTTAACCTTTCTTATTTAGAGTGCAACTGTAATGGAGGTCAGGTTCCTGAACAGATTTCTGTAGCGAAAATATTGATAGAGATTGGCTTATCTTCTGGTTAATTAAATCACCCAAAGATGTTCAATAATCACTCACATAAAATTTAATTAATTAAAATGCAATGAACTTATCTATGACATTAAAAATACTATGGGAACAAAGATAGGCTACGGTTAATGTCCCTATTATCAACTGGTCAACATTCCTTGATAATTCTGATGGTCCAAAAGCGAGTCAATAGAAAAGAATGTGAACCGTCATTTGGTTTTTTTATAGAAACCGGTTCGGTCATCGATCCTGTCCCACAAACCCTTTGCGTCGGTTTCCTCATTTTTTTGATGTAACAGAAGCCGGTCATTTAGTTCATTCTCACACTGCTTAAATTACTTGATTGAAAGATGTTTTGTATGGATGTTTAGACATTAGAACAGACACTTAGTCTAGTCAACTAGAACTCATCAACTTCCTCCTTATCCTATTCCCGTACGGTCAGCGAAACAGGTTTTTGTCCTCCACATAAATCTATCATACGTCATCTCAGTCTTCACTCCCTTCGTGATCATGTCAGCTTTCACGCAATCCATACATCTCTTACTAGTTCGATTCTACCTCACTACGTTTTGTATTACGAGAAGCTGATATGGTTCGTAGACTTTTAAGCAGCGTTTTATATAAAACTGACTTGAACTTATATTCGAACCTTCATCATTTTATGTACGAGTAACCCATTCACTACTGACATCAAGTAGAATGTTAATGGTGAACATATGACACGGGGGCTGCGACGTCACGCGCAGTGAAAGTGCGCCCCAGTACTCTTGCACAACTCACCACACGGCTGTCTACGTTATGGGGTCTAAGTTATAAGATATCACCGGCAGAATAAATAACAGAACGGGTCATATAATGTTAAAATATCAGCGCCGCTGCAATACTACCCGCTACAGTTCCAATTGGAGATAAAATCCAATAATTTAACACAGTACAGACATCTCTCATTGCTATTTATTTTATTTTATTATGTCTTCAAATAAATAAACATAATTCCTCGCTTGTACCTTGCACTATACATTAAAGTAAACAGTGGTCTTCCGTAACAGCCGGCGCGTATCGAGCACTGCACGGTGCGTGCCCACTGCCCACTGTCCACTGCCCATCGCCCCACGACGTGACCGCGCTATGCCTCAGTGAAACTTATACTAATTACTTAAATGTTTAAATATGAAATTTATTATGTTATTTGAAAATGAAAACTGATGCATTGATTTATCAGGGTGATCGAATCTTTTATCTGCTATGAAAATATGTCTATTTGCAAAAGTGAATTTTTCATCGAATACGACTGAATTTTTTTTAAAAAACAAGCTACTAAATATATTACGTTAATGTAAAAAGTCAAAGCACTATCAGAAGAAATATTGGCAAATATTTTTATAATTTGATATCCATGAGCTAGGCCATTTTAATGAAGTTTCGAAAAAAAAGTTAATGCATATTTCTAACATAAATAATATTTTGGTCACGACCAACGAAAATGAAAAATAAGATAACGCATTGAAATCCACAAAATTAGTTTTTTACGTATTTTTCTTAGATCAGTTAGACTATGACTGAAAGCTTTTTCAAACACATTTTTTTCATAAATTACAGGAATGCGGATATCATTACCTTAAAACCACACGTAACAAAAACCCTGAAACAAATAGATAAATATTGTGAGTTCTATATGACTTCTCAAATATCGTTGACTCGTTTCCGTATTTTTGATTATAAAAACTGCAAATCATCCAAATAAAATTGAATTAAGTAGTTGTCTATGGTGTGCAAATTATTCGAAATGTCGTGAGTAAATAATTTTCAAAAGATATGACAATTTTTGTGTAAAAAAAATTTTTAGATAGATTTTCGTTGCCTTACGCGGCAAATGGAAAAGTTACATAATGAAGGATTGCCTCCCTCCTCCTTGCGTCATTTAGATTTGACATCGTTGACGCGTTGCGTCAGCGGACGTCACTAATGACACATTTGTCACTTGCTGTACAAAAAGGTCAATCATAGTGCCGTTATATGCAAGTAACGGTGACAAACATTTACCAAACCATCTGATGAAACTTTGATTTTTGTTGACTATCTACCTTTTCAACCCTGTGAATGCTGGGCATAGGCCTAAAATTTCGTCTCGTGTTTATTGTTTTTTTCGTATTCTTCGGCAATAAAAACTGACTGTTACAATTGTCTTTGTAAATCGCTAGGAGGATATTCAAATTAAAACACGAATTAGAATAAACGTTTCTGTCTCTAGCTTGTTTATCGCAAATTATGAAACAGTGTCATGTACTGAGTTGCATAGTATTACAACAACATAAGGTCTATTTGCAAATCGACTGACCTGGCCTCAGCTCACGGGGAATATAAACGACCATTGATGGGGTATAATATAGTTTAGAAATAAAACTACATACAAACTGGTTAAGCGTTCACAATAACTGTCACCAATTGAGTAGTGCCTATTTTAAGCAATTTTTGAGCAGCAATGTACGAAGTTCTACATTAACCTGACTAGAAATACAAAATCCTTTGCTATGTTGCAGTTAATTATGGAACTAAATTGTGCACATTAGAAAGTGATGTAATAAAGCGCCTCCAGGCTAGGATTTTTATATCCATAGCTAGACTATTCATACGTTTATTCGTGCTGCGATGTCAGAGGGGACAACGTTCTGAGTTGCGACACACGAGGCCCGCCTCTCGGGAGATTGCCGCATTCGTTTCGATTGCGGATGCACCGCGTGTTGCAAATCTGTAATGAGGGGCCTGAGTGCATCTAAATATTAAATGATGTGTTCAATGTTTTGAATTTGCACATCTGGTACATCTGTGAAGTTTTTAAATCTATGGTTAACTATATGCATTTGTTTTTTTAATGAACGGACACTCGTTAAACTGGCACAATAGAAAAAAAGTATTGTATATTTTTAAAACACGTTACCAACTTATAGGTTATGTTTATTTACATTAATTCTTGTAAACAACGTATAATTTGCAAATCAAGCGAGAACACATCATTATGTGTCGTGTCGTGTGTCACAGAGTATATGTTCATCGTACTAGATCGCTATGATTATGGCAGTACGGAAGCAATTTCGCCACAAGCACAGGAAGGCTGTGTCTTCCGTATGCTTCGGAACAACGCTCTCAATTGTCACTCGCCTTGAACCTTAAAGATTAATTACACAGACTTAAAATAGCTCTTCTTAATCTCAACATGGCCACGACCTTTCGTGTTACTTTTAATTTTTAAAAGCTTTAAGATTATAACTCTATCTTAATTGCTACATTAATATGTCTACGAAGTAATTATACATTTCAGAAATTGCAATATGCTGAATATTCTGATGTTGATGATTTTTCACTTAAAATATTTTTTCAATAAATTGAAGGGACGTGAATATGTTTTTAACAAGTATTTTGATAATGGAAAAATAGTTATTTTAAATCAATCAACAAGAATGTCATTGAAGTAATTATTATGAAGTTGATTCATTTTGAATGGACAATACTACCACCCTGGTGCCACCAATTTTGTTGAACCTTGTCCTCAAAATTACTGGTTAAATGCCAAATTGACATCGGAAGGTTTATTTCCTAAATGACGAGATTAAACGATTTCACCTCGCAGCGCCTGAAACGAAAAACTCGTAAATTATAGACCACAGTCATTGCTTGTCGTTGCAAGGTTCGAAAAATGTAAGAACGTTGAGTTTAAAATATTATATGCATACACTACTGCAAGTATAACCAGTTGTATTTATAACATGACAAAATTGGTGTAAAGAGATATTTATCTTAATTTTTTCGTATTGGTCAGTCAATGTCGACCACTAGATGGCGCTAAAGTATTAGGCGCAGGATTTGTATAATAATTACATTGTTTAAAACAAATAAAAATGTCGTTGAATCAAAATAGTAATATGAATAAGAAAAACATTTGTATATTTAATTTTTACATAAGTTATGATTTTATCAAAAAAAAACTGGCCATCGACAATCCATAAAATTAAAAAGATAATAAAAACGAAAATTTAGGCGCGAAACGTAAAGTGCAAGATGTGATACGAAGAAAGAAATAACGTAATTGTATGGTCTTGTCATTAATTGTAAATGTTGTGTGTAAGAATAAATAAAGAAATTATGAAAACGAGATAGTAATATTTTACATTTTGAACACTCCATATATGTATATTTATTCCCATGTATGTGTCTTACGTACTATTTCGTCGCGTTTAAAATTTGTCTAATATTCTTGTTTAATATACTTTGTGTTTTATTATATACCCACTCCTATATCAAAGTATTTAACATTTGCTTATTATTTATAGTGGAGGACGCTAGCGGACGATACACGTCGATGTTCTACTGGGGCAACAATTACTGGACTGGCTCCGCAGAACTCTGCCAGGTACTCAACGAGCAGCACGACACCAGCCCCGCTAAGACTTACAACAGTAAGTACTAATATTTTAAAAAAGAAAACAAACGTATGTCTAGAAGAGTCAAGTAATGCATACAACGGTTGTTAAACTTTTCACACAAATATTTAGTCAGCAATTATAAAAGGTACTGCTAAGGTCTCGTTAATTATGCACACAATATGCTAATTTAGTTTATGTAAACGGAAGAGGTAAAATAAACCATTTATTAAGGGTTTATTACATAAAAATACTCTAATCTCTATAGATCTTTATAATAGGTCACTGAACCCCTTCTCTTTTTATATGCAGTGCGAGTAAACACAAATCTCGGTCAGCGATTGTTTTAATGGCCGTTATCCGTAGTTACCGTTGTAAGGCAACCCAATTTACTGCCCGTCACTTCTCAAGGCGCGGCTAAGGACAAACTGCTCAATTGCCCTGTGATGCAGTGGCTTTAACTCTATCCAATTATAATTTATAGCTTTATGTAGATATTCATAAGGCATAAACTTTACTAAGTCTCATATCAACGCATATAGTATTTATGCTAAAAGTAGGCAAACCATGTGAACTCACCGCATATTAAGCAACGGCATATAATAAATATCAGCTAAATTTGAAAACAATTATTAAGTATATGGAAAAGTAAAGAAGTAGACAAAAACAAGGGAGAAATAAGTAGGCATACCGTCCATAAACCTTCCTAATCGAAATACAAATTCATCGCACATTCAGGATGTTTTTATGAAAGACTGAGATGCAGGGTAATTCTTTAGACAGCAGTATAGGTTCTGCCAATTAACACAAATGTGAATTCCATTTCTGTAGGTTGTAATAAAGAGTTGGTGGTTAAGACAAATATGTGCTGTGACCTCGCATATTGCGTACATCGTTATCTAACCGCTGAGCAGAATTCGGTCAGATCCGCACTAGAGAAATGAACACGTTCGCCTCGATGTGTTTATATTCTCTGACTCACGCTTATTAAGTAATGTTATGATAGGTTTTTCATATTATGAAACATCGATAAATATTACATCGATATTTATAAACAAGGCCATATTACCAACTCTGCAGGAACTTTGGCTAAAATCCATCGGAAATAGTATTTCCACTTTCTTTTTAAGGTTTTTTGCATATGAATGTATTCTGCAGAACTATATTATAAGATGGGTTAAAGTTTTAATTGCTTCATGGAGTATTTATACTTGTGTTGTAGAGAGCGATGGATCCATCCTAGCTGAATGGCGTGATGACGTGTCGATGTCGGGCTCCGGGCCGCCCTTCGCCACCGCATTCTACAACGCGCGCCTTCTCGTCACCACAGACCAGCACCAACTAGTTAAAACTGTAAGCTACTTCAACTTTAGCATGTAAAAGCAAATAAACAAGCAAGGAGACAGGAATATCTAACTAGGTTTTCACTCCTAGTGGACGATAATTACAAACATTTTTTGTTGATTGTACAGTCACGGAAATACGCGGTCTTCCGTTTTCAGGAAAAATTGCCTTGTTCATTGCAACACGACAAACTTCGCCTCTTTTTACACATAAATAATTACATAGCAGTGAATGCAGAGTGCAAGCAAAGGGATATTAATAAAAAAAACTAGCCGTGTTTCACCAAACGACTTTTTTAGGTACATTTATAAACTGCTTTGTATTGATTTTTGTTCCGCATCTCGTTTCAAAATGTTTAAACGATTGTGCACCGCAAATTTCTCCGCATGTAAAGCGGTAGATAGAGTAAGTGTGAAAGAATGTAATGAATTGGTAATACTGTTTTGCAGTTGGGATATTGCGAGCAGTCATAAAGAATGGAATGTAACTAGTTCTACGCTGTGTTTTTTATTTAGGTACTTTAATTAGGTATCGTTTATTCCAGCGTCGTACCCTCCACCTAGGTCTCTGCCTGCCGTACTCGTGTTCGCGCGCGCAGGTGGGCGCGCTGCTGGGCGCGGTGCGCTCGCCGGCGCTGCGCCACGCCGTGCTGGCGGTGCGCTCGCCGCAGCACGGCGGGTACACCTACATGGCTGACCCTACCTTCCAAGTTTTACTGTAAGTATGTGCTGATACTACTGCTGCTGTCGGGGAGTGTCTGTTTATTAGGGATCAACGTAAAAACTTTACCGCGCTATCATCACCTCTACCTTATTCTTCTCCCGTAGGCGCACCGGGTTTTCGTCTTTGAATAAGTCTAACATACGTCATCTCAGTCACTTCTATCTTGATCATGTCACCTTCCAAACCACCCATCTCTTTCTATGTCTACTTTTAATGGTGTCCTACATTCATAACTAACGTCTTTGTTACATGCAATTCATCGTTTGAAGACCGTGCTGAGTACTAACAGGTCATAATTGCAAATTTTATCCTAGATAATGATAATTGGAAGCAAATAACGTAACATAAAGTTATCTGTAACGTTGCAACGCACTGACGAAATGCGTAAATATTCAGGCCATCAAATCTCAACGGCCACAGCACTCGCCCGGACTCTAATATGATTTACGATTAAATTGCATGTTATGAAATATGTTTTATTAAGAATAATGACGATGTGTGCAATACATCGCGTGTTAGTAATTGATGCAACATGTAGACTAATTTAGTAATTACTGTACTATTATTTAGACGCTTCTAACAAATATATTCTCGACATCAGACAACAAGACTTAAAGTACTAACATTCGTCATTTACGCAATCTTTTCCTATTTACTCCATTTCTCTACATCTAGACTTTGTAACCCAAGTTAATACGACTATTTTTTTTATAAGTTTAAAAATAAACAAGCCACCTGAATCCGTCAAAATGGCAAAGCAAATAGTTCCCTCAGACATCTGTAATTATAGATGCATTGCTTACTTTTAATTGACGGAGGAGGAGACGTATATAATGAGAGTATTTCCCCTTATGCGTCTCCTCTACCGTCATATCCACTTTCTTTTCCTATCCTTTCCTTATAAGTTATTGGTGGAAAGATAATGGAAGTAAAATTAGGTCTCTGTATACACACTCATAGGAAGGAACGCGGAATTGCTCTCACTTGACGCTTGGCTTCTGTGTGGTCGTGGTATTGTAGCGACCATACTGTGCGCAGATGTTAAAGCGGGCTCTGCTATTGTTATCAGCTATTAGCAGTGGTAGTGCCCGCTTTAACATCTTAGCACTGCAGGGCCGGCACGCCCCCAGTAATACCACGACCACACAGAAGGCAGGCGTGAATTGGAAATAATTCTGTGTTTCGTCTGATGAGTGTGGTGCCGGAGGCCTAATTTAAGTCTCTTTCTCTTTACCACCCTTTTCTTATAAGGAGAGGTTGGGAAGAGGAAATGGATTTGACAGTGGAGGAGATGCATAGGAAGGGGAAATATCCTCTTTATGTGCGTCTCCTCCTCCGTCGGATAAGGGTAGGCAACGTATCTGCAATTGCGGATGTCTATGGGTAGCGGTCACT
>NW_013527359.1:383057-385607 GCF_000836215.1 Papilio polytes
ACGGCGCCGCGCCGCCAACATGGCCGCCGACAGCGCGCACGAACACAAGCTCGACATCAACACGCTTGATGCTGTCACACACGTCGGGGGTAAGACTCTCTAGATATATCGCGATCTCGTCCCCGTGAAATTAAAAAATAATAAAAATATGTCCTATGTTACTCATTGGTTATGTAGCTTTTTAATGCTGCAAGAAATTTTCAAATCGGCCCAGTAGTTTTAGAGTTATTTCAATACATACAAAAGTACAAAAATAAAAATCTTTTATTATATTAGTAGCTATCGCTCGCGACTTCATCATTCGTCATTTCATGGAATCAAAATAATAGAAATAATATCACACTTACATTATAAACGCGAAAGTTTAGATGGATGGATGTTTGTTAGAATTTGTAGCCAAAACGGATTTTAATAAAAATTTGGCAAAAAGGTACAGGATAGTCCCGAAAAACACATAGGCTACTTATTTTTGTTTCTTGTAATTCCACGGGGACGAAGTCGCGTGTGAAAGCTAGTATTAGTATAGATTGAAAATGGTAAAAAAAACAAGACTAAACAGATTGATGACGAAATTGATAAAGAATAGTTAAAAGTAGAGAAGTAATTAGGTACACAATTACAGGCAAGTCGATGTACAACGTGAACAACAACATAGCGATCACCAGCAACACTTCGGAGGAGCGCCTCACTGCGGAGACTGCCTCACAAGATGGACATATCAAACTCAGTCAGTATAAAAACTGTAGTCAATCGCATATAGTTAAACTAGCTTCTTGCTGCTATTGTCCGGTTTCCCAGCTACATTTAAACATTCGTTGATTTTTGGTTCAATAACTTCATCCAATGCGTTTCCGAACTACGTAACTAGAGTTTTACTCCATTAAAACATGACCTAACACTAGGTAACGACAAAATAATTGGAAACTTCAGAAACTCAGCATCAGTTATGTGATCAATTTAACTGCAAGGTACCTCGTAACCATTTATCCTCGCTACCAAAAAAAAGTCTACAAAGACGTTGCTTACTAAATATAAGAAATAGGAAGAAAGAACGAAGATGGATTATATGAAAGAAGATATCGTTAGGACGGAGTTAAGATTGATTGAAGTTGTATAGAAGAGTGCGGATTGTGGCACTTTGTTTGGTAAAATGAAGTAAAATGAAGAGGTAGTTATTAAGAAGTGGTGTATGCAGGTATCTGGTCGGAGCTGCTGCTATCGTTCTCGATGAAGGCGAACGTGCTGCAGATCCTGGACCAGTCGGTGGGCGCGGACACGGTGCCGGTGGTGCACGGCCTGCGCTCGCTCTCCATGGTCTGGGTCATCTTCGGACACACCTGCATCGTCGTCTTTAAGGTAAATTACAGAAATAATTACAAAATACATACAATACATGCAGCAGAAATGCGAATGTTAAGATGTGTGGGACAACACGAATGAATAAGATACGAAATGAGTATATTAGAGGAAGTTTGAGATTAGCACCAGTGGTAGAAAATGTAAGGAGTAAAAGGTTAGAGTGGTATGGGCATGTTATGAGGAGGGAGGAATCGCATGTTACAAGAACGACGATGGTTATGAATGTGGAAGGGTACACCGGTAGAGATAGACGTAGAAAGAGATGGATGGATTGGAAAGATGACATGATGAGTTATTTGGACGATGAAAACCTGGTAACGACTTTACGGTAGTAGGATAAGGCAGGGGCGATCACAAAAAGAAAAATTTGCACAACATGACTATTGCAAGGTAAAGTGACTTCAAGGGTCACTTGTATCCAGATTTCATTTAATTGTTTTGTGGTACACTATTTTTATGATATTGTTTGATCTGTGCTTTTTAAAAAAATATTAATGTATTCTAGTACGCAGACAACACCGCGTTACGCGCCATCCTCGAGAAGAGCTTCTGGTTCCAGCTCATCATCAGCGCTGTTTACAGCGTTGACACTTTCTTCTGTCTCGGGTAATAGGACATTTCAACTTTACCTTACATTATTTTTATTGCGATTCATAACAAAATAAATTGCTATGTTGCTACAGTTCAGATTTATAGATGTTTGTTAGAGTTTATAGCCTAAACTGTTGAACGGATTTTGATGAAATTTGGCATAAACATAGAGGTTAATCTGGAAAACACACACAAGCTATTTATTTTGTTGTTATTCCAAGAGGACGTAGTCGCGGGCTAAAGCTAGTTTGTTATAAATATAAAAATGTCTGACCAGTGGCATGCTGGTGTCGTTCCTGTACTTCCGCACGAGTGCGAAGGGCAAGCTGGAGCTGCTGACGAAGGGTCGACGCACGCTCACCTCCGGGGTCATACAGTTCTTCGGCCTCATTGGTTACAGATTTGCCAGGTTTGTACATATTGAAACATTTCATGAAATTCAAATTATTCTTGATTCTATGACTACAATTAATTTTATTTAAATGTATTCTAGGGTATCTTACTTTCAGAAGTCATACTAATATTATAAATGCGAAAGTTTAGATGGATGGATGTTTGTTAGAGTTTGTAGCCTAAACTGCTGAACGGATTTCGATGAAA
>NW_013527359.1:386568-390715 GCF_000836215.1 Papilio polytes
CCCTACCTCGTGGGCATGGCCACCGGCTGGATACTCTTCAAGACCAACTTGAAAATCAGAATGAACAGGGTACGATATACAATTGATCATGTTGCTTTCGAAATAAATATTTAGAAAAATTGATTAAAGACTGAGCAGTTTACCCAAAAAATTGTGTATGTAACTTAGCATATTTATTTCATCATCATCATTATCATCATCATCACCACCACTATCATCTTCTATACGTACTCACTGAGGGTCTCAGAATCTACCCTAAGTGGCGACTAAGCCTTAGTCAACCACACTGCACTGCGTATTGACTTCACACAAATATTTGAATTTCTTCGCTGATATGTCTGTACATAAATTCGTTCGAAAAAAGAAATTCGGGAGCGTTTAATACCCCTTGAGGCAACGCGTTCCAAAAGACTCGTTTGATTTAGCACCTAAAGAGATATTTGTAGCAAGTGGCAGCGTTTTTCAAGGCCTCTGCGAATCAGTATAAATATCAATTTGTCGTTCAGTTTTATGGGAATAAAGACGTCAGTATCTACTAACGAGAACTTATTAATTTCAAATACGTCCACTACAACTATATTTATGTAATTGTGACAGATTTGGGTGTGGGTGGGGTGGTGTTTGTGCGCGGGCACGCTGCTGTTCCTGATCTTCGGGCTGTACCGCGCGCAGCTGAGCGTGGGCGCGGCCGCCGCCTACAGCGCGCTCTCGCACTCGCTGTGGGCCGCCGCCATCGGCTGGGTCATCGTCGCCTGCTCCACCGGACACGGCGGTACGTGTCTCCNCACCCTGCCCTACTGGCTACTGGCTTCTTGTCTTACCACACGCACTGACGAGAGTGGACATCAGCATTATAGCTATATTAATTAGCTAATGGAAAAAAATTTACACTTGTCACTAATTATGTGCAAAACAATCGACAATCGTACAACAGTTGTGCGATTGTTGTCGATTCAACTGTTTAGTTTTATAACTAAAAATGGACAAGCGTTGAAAATATTGTGCGATAGTTTAGTAAAAAGTGTGCGCTCTTACACTACAATTGTGTTTCAAAGATATGTCGCAATGTTATTTATGATAAATGTGTAGTTTCACGCGCCACTGCTAGATGTCGCTGCGTGTATTTTAAAACACGATATAGTCCAGTTTCTGAAATTTTGAAGAGATGTTTTATATAACGTAATTTTTACAATTTTTATTTGTCCATACTTCAGCTGTTATAAAATTTAGCATTGCGAATTGCGGAGCTGAAAAAGTAAAAGTAGAATACTTATCTGGCAAATCTATTGTCTATGCTTACATACTAATTTTCATTAGCATTATTTTATTGATTTTTTTTTAATAATCCCAATGAGAATAAAGCATTTTGACGAATACTACAGCTTATATTAATATCACACCAGGTCATAACGGCATTAGCCTCGCATCAATAAAAATAAACAAGTCCTGGCTTATTCAAAAATCTCTCTATACTCTATAGTGTCAAGTTTATGTTACAACTAGCTGTAGCCGTGGAATTAAAAAAAAAAAAACAAAAGTGAGTAGCCTATATGTTCTTCCGCGCTATACTCTACATCTGTACCAAATTTCACCGAAATCCGTTCAGCCGTTTAGGCTACAAACTCTAACAAACATCCATCCATCTAAACTTTTGCATTTATAATATTAGTTAGATAATATGCACACACAGTTTTCATTCAAGATATCTGTATAATTTACATGACGAGCTATCATTACGTATGTGCATTGTGGTGCGCAGGCTGGGTGCGCGCGCTGCTGTCGGCGCCGGTGCTGTACCCGTTCTCGCGCGTCACGTACTGCGCCTACCTCGTGCACCCCGTGCTGCTGCGCTACGTCGCCATGCACCTCACACACCCCATACACCTCGGCGAACTGCTTGTTGTGAGTCACATTTTATATATTTCAACATTAAAAAAAAACATACAGACGAACTTTCTTTCTTTTGGTAAGTCGGTCAATAAAAAAACAAGGTAAACGCACAAGGTGACGACATCTAAAAATATTTTTCAAGTGCCTATATTTATTTCAGTAATGTGCAGATAAAAAGTTGTTTTTTATTTTTTCTTTCTTATCGTAATTAGCTTTCGTCCGCGTGGAAATAAAACAACAATGAGTTGCCTATGTGTTCTTCCAGACTACATAAATTCATCGACATCTGTTCATCGATTTAGGCGGAAAACTTAAATAATCATACATTCATGGATGGAAAAACTTTTTTTATTTAACTACACCATGAAATGATTATGGTGTATTCAAATAAAAAAAAGTTTTTCCATCTTATATCATTATAAATACGAAATTTTAAGATTTTTGTACGTAATGTATTGACATTACGTACAAAAATCTTTTAGTTAATTTACAAGTTACAATAATTATTAAAATATTAATACCAATATCATTGCAGTTCGTATTGTTCCTGGGATTGACAGTGATGTCATATTTCTTCGCGTTCGTCATTTCTGTGGCATTCGAGGCGCCCATCGTCACCATGCTCAAGATCCTCGCGCCGCAGAAGAAACCGCACAGAGTTTGAAAACTCTCCTACACAAAGACTGGAATACAAATTGATTTTAATTTTAAATTCACAACTTTTAGGGTTTGTCACAAAATTCCTTAAAATAAGATAACAATCCAACGTATAACATATGGAAGTATCGGATTTTGGTACTTTATCTGAAAGTGGCGTCACTTTTACGCTATCTGAGCATCTATCAGCCAGTGGTGGGGCAAGCCCTTAATTAAAATGAGAAGTTGGTGTTAGATTTTAAAGTCAATTAAAGTTTAAAGTTCTCAAAAATAAACGATATTAAAATACAGTGAAATGTAAGGATTATGTTAAAAAGTGATTATTACATCTACAAAGTAATATTAAATGTTAGTTACAAACTAAGATATCAAAATATATTATACAATGTTTAAATAGCATACAATAGAAAACAAAACTTTTTTGGCCAGTGACAAAAAAAAAGAATTATTTGGAATTCGAATAATTTAATTTAGAAATGACAAGTTAAATATAATGCTCTCTTACTGCCTATAATTAACCTTTAATTCGATAGTATTCAATGTGAAAAACAAATAATTAAAAAAAAACTATTTAAATCATATTTCAATAAAAAAACTACTAAAAAATCAGTTTGTTTTGCTACAAAAAAACTCCGTCGAATTAAAGGTTAAAAAGTTACTAGTTTATTCGTCTACCTTTTTAATATCATTGGCTGTTTTAAAACGGTCATAAAAGTGCGCGCTTTTAAACGGAAAAAGATTAAAAATTCGCGCGTTTTTTAAACTTCGTTCAGAAATTACAACACATAGTTTTAAGACTGTACAAAAATATGTATTAATATTAAATTAAGATGTAAAAGACTTGGTTATGCTTGAAAGAAATATTAAACAGACTAATATTTAAGTTCAAAATGTATGGTTTATAATTTGATTAGAGTAAAAAAAATCAGAAATCAGTACAAAGTTGAAATCGTTTATTCAAATTAAAAACAGTACAAACGATAGAAATCGAGATAACATTTGGATTTACATATTTTTTTAATTTAAAATTTTTGTATTTGTGTATAATTGAAAATGTGAGTTTGTAACATCAAAATGAAATTGTATTTTTCAATGTAAAAGTATGGATGACTTAATTGTAGACGGAATGGAATGTTTGCTTGTAAATATTTCTGTATACTTTTATAATAACGTTATGTAAATAAGTTGTAAATATTAATTATTCTTTTTATAGGACAACATTTTTAATAAAATTTAATTAAAGTGATTTGGGCGTTTTTATTTATTGTATATATATTGATAGTTACTACAAAAGATTAAGTTTTAATTTTCCTAATAGAAAATTTACTAAAACTAATGTAAGATACCAAATAAGATAATATAGAAAATAAGATAAAATTGAATAATAAATAACGGTGAACATATATTCTTGGATCTAATGTATATGGGACAATATTCTAGGTGTGTTTTAATATATTTTTTTACAAATACGTATTTCAAAAAATAAAACAGACAATAATATCTTATAAATTTATTGTACTTGAGATATAAGTTGTTGAACAGAGTAGAGATCATGAGTATGCGTAGTCCGTGAGGCGGCGCAGCAGGCAGCACGCCGGCA
>NW_013527359.1:391724-398442 GCF_000836215.1 Papilio polytes
GCCAGCCAGTAGTCCCACCAGGTATGGCGCGGCGCGGCTCGCGGGACGTACGATTATGTAGAAGTACGCCTCAAATACATTACTGTACCTGGAGGAATGTCATGATTACAGACCAGCAAACTATCGGACAACTGTTGTACGATTGTCGATTATTTCGCAGCCAATTAAACTGTTTAGGAGTAGTGTGCGCACCTCCATATAAGCTCAAAGGAATCAAAACGAGACACTTGTGCGATAGTTTAGTTAAAGTTGTCCGTGTATACGATATTGAAACTCCCATTTAAATATCTAATAGGTGACAGGAAGTACCGCTTTTCCGTGTAACACTTTAGGCTGTGAAATATCAGTAAATAGCGCTGACTTTGTCAACATTTAGGTGTCGTGTGTAAGATTGCAGCATTAATTAGACTGGATCAATACAAGGACATCGCCAACCAATGATCTACAGAAAGCTAATAATAAAAATGTCCCCAAAGAAAATGCTTCAATGAAAAACTAATAGGTTATCAAGATATTCTAAAAACCCTAATATTTTGAGTTAATTTAGATATTCATCTTACAATTTTCACATCTCCTTTGGTTGTACTGTCCAACAGTCAGCACCTGTCATACGGTTCTTACCTCCTATGGTAATGCCTGAAGGCAGTGGTGACGTCATATCCGACAGCGACCAGCAGCACGGCGCTGAGCAGCAGCAGCGCGAGGCGCCGCCGCCGCAGCAGCAGCGCGCACAGCAGCGCGCCGCACGCGTGCAGATAAGTCTCCGTGGACAGGTACCATGATATCTGCATACACTGCGATGCGACCACAAACACAAGAGGATTACGCAAGTTAACATATTTTATTCCATCACCGTCATCTTCATCATCATAATCTGTCTCCTAATTCTACTCCCGTAGCATCGGCGCAACAGTTTTTGTACTCCAAATAACTCTATCATACGTCATCTCAGTCATCACTCCCTTTTTAATCATGTCACCTTTCACGCAATCTATCCATCTCTTTCTAGGTCTACCTCTGCTGGTGTAATATTTTTTTAATTCCATCGGATGTAAGCATTTCGTTTTAGAAGATGATATGAACAAATACCAAAAGAAATTAAACAGAGATTTATGATGAAAGCAGATAATGAAAATAATTTTGATATGAAAAGAGAAGACGATAGGTAAGTGAGCGCCAATAGCCTAATGGTTTAGGGTACGGCCCAACATATTCTAAAAAGCCTAGAGCTTAGTTATAATGGTAAAAGAGATATTAGTGAATTTTTAAATAAATCTGCTGATATTCAACAAACATGACTAACCTGTTTCTCTTGAGGATAGAACAAAGTGATGTACAATAGATTCCTCCACCAGTTAACATCGCAGTTGATGTCCTGCTCCGGGAATGTGAGGGGCTGCGTGTCGCGCGACACACGGGACAGTACTGCCGTCAGGAAAATCATGTACGCGTACGGTGGTAGCAACCTAGTCATAAAACGACCGTGTGTAAGCTACTGGAAGTTACAATAGAATGAATTACAATTGACAAAAGAAAAAAAGGTAACTCTTGAGACAGTGGAATAAAAAGACAGCAAGAGGGAAATAACACAAAGATAAGAAAAGGATAAAACAAAAGACACACCTAACAACTCTATTGGTGACGAAGCAGACAAATTGGAATAGTTTCCCGCAATGGCCGCCGCAGCTGACCAGCTCGCGCAGCGTGTACCGACTTGACAGGTAGAAGAAATGGTGTGCACTAAATGTGCCGCTGTTAGCGATCAATTCCAAATTTAAAAAAAAAACACGTAAAAGTAATCAGAAACCTTGGAAAGGTCCCTTTCTCGATTAAATAACGTCACAATTTATAGGAACGTACTTACCTTACAAATATTAATGTATCAAATGCCAAAGTTCCGGTTGTCAGAACAGGATAACTTCCCATCCATCCATCAGCATCATTAGGATTCTCTGCAACAAGTAATACTCAATAAAATGCACCAAGTTCAAAGTGAGATTGTCGTTAATACAGCAACATACCTGTAAGATATTTCACTAGCATAGATACATGTATAAATATTATCCAAAATGTTGAAAAAATCCTTAATAAATGCACCACAGCTAGGTCTTGATTGGCCATTGTTGTGTTAAAAATTCTTTTGACGTTATGTTTTAAAGAGAAACTCAGAAGCAAATTTAAAAAGAGACTATCTCTTTTTCTGTATTCCGTGTTGGTTAGACTGGCGCATGTGTTGTATTGTCGGGGACACGCAGGCAACGTAGACATAGGTTTTGGCTGTACGTTTTGTTTCCTATACTTCCCACATCGCTTGCAACTTGCCAACTGTCTCTGTGCTGCCATTACATCTAACGTAAATTTCGGAACCTCGTTTCCCTTTACTACTTTCTTTATCGCTTCTGTATTCATAGTTTTGAGCATTTCTTTATTAAATTTACCACTATCTTTGTTATTTGTTGATTTTTCTTTTTTTAAATCAACAAAAACTTGTACTAGTTCGCATTGCTTGCGTATTTGTTCGTCATATCTCTGTTTATTAAGATCATATTTATGTTTATCTATAGTTAATGTTCCTGTCTGTTTTTTTATACAATTAATGAAACCATAATCGACAATAGTCGCTATAATTGCTAGTGCTACTAGTATTATTGTAACGAGAATTATAAGAACTGCTCCAGTGTCATATTTAACATCGTAATACTCCTCAATATGCCTTAAAGAGGTGATTTTAACGGACCTGGGTATCGTTCCGTTAGACTTTAGATTGTCGTTTAGCATTATTGAGAAGTTAACGAGGGATTCTACATCCTCGGGTGAACAGGAGCGAGGCAAACATAAACCAAGAACTATATCGTATGGCTGTAAACAGAAAGGTAACTTTAGAATCTAGAATAGTTTAATACCTGAACAGCAAATAAAAAATTATGTTACTACCTTTGGGAGTTTAAATTTAGTAATATTAAGAGAGATCTCCACAGCAATGTATGCTAGTCGATGTGAGGGCACGTCGTCCAGATATGCACTTTGTGTCAATGCTTGCTTTCCATCATAACTCGGCCACGCGTGAGAATCTATTAAAAAAAAGTAGCATTGTTTTTTTCTATATATTTATTTATGTGAACGTCTCCAACTCAAACTTACGATCATTGAAATCTCTTTCTCGTCGGACAAATCCGTTGACTCGATATCGCTCAGCATTCGATACATGTTTCTGGTCCTAAAAAATACAGTGATTGTTTTATACAGGTTATTTTAGTCTTAAGCACTTGGTAAATATTATTCCTAAAGTGGTGGTCAGTACTTACCAATCGAAAACAAAGGTCTTTGGATCCGAGCCATAGACGGTTTCCTTGAAAGAAACCCGACTGATACCTTCCTGATGCGTCAACGGCTAAAAGTCATAATTAAAATTTAAAAAAAAAACAGATTATCTTACTAATACGAACTACATATGGTCTATTCCTAGACAAGAGTTCTTGGCGCGTCATTTTTATTTCTCGGGTTACTAAACTAATCAACTAATAAAACAGATTGCTCGTTAAATGAACGTAACCACTTGTAATACATTAAAAAAACAAAGAATTCTCAGATGATTTCGCTTTCATTGCTTTTTTATCGATCGTAAATAATTGAGAGCTCTCACTGATATCTGAATTCGAATGTGCGAATATAACGTTTATTGTTTAGATTTTACAGCGTACATTTGAATACAATAAGCAGATGCAGTTTGTCGTTGATTATGCGTAAAATGAGTCTATTGAAATGAGATCACATAAGAGTTTACACGCACGCTGGATACGTTCCGCTGAGGGAGAGCCATAAACAATGAATAGACAGATAGATGCTGTTTACGTACCAACTGATATATCCAAGGAACCGGAGATGTGATTAATTATATGAATTTTAAATAAACTGCCCATAAGGAACATCTATATTATTTTAAATAGGAATGATTCATATTTTTGTATGTATTGAAATATCTCAAAAACTAGTAGTTTGATATCAAAAATTCTTTCACCATTAAAAAGCTACTTTAATGCTGAGTAACAGGCTATATTTTTTTTAACTTTACGTAGACGAAGTTGCAAGCTACAGTAAGTTTTTATATTAGGAATAAATAAAAATGAGGGAAAATTATTAAATCAGCTGAACATTTTTTTACTTACTGCTGTATGCCCAAGCCCGGCCTTCCACGAGCGCCTTGTAAAGCGTGCTCAAGTCATCCCAGCACTCATGGTCAACGTTCACATGCACTCCGTTTATTATTTTCGGCCAAACCAACGACAAAAAAGTGGGATCATAGACAATAAATAAATTCTCAAAAATGTCATTCCTAATTCGCGCGCTTTTGCTCGACTTCGAATGCTCCTTTTTTGAATTATGCTGGCCAGTATGCACCACAGATACTATAACGAGAAAAATTATAAAAGCAATGCTTTTGTTCATTTTCTTAATCTTAAAATTGAACACCAAAGCCAACACGTGCGGACTGTTAGCGGTCATCAACTTCAATAAAGAGATCGCTCGCTCGCGCGGCAAATCATCTCTGAAATTAATTCATATAGACAAGCGAGTCTCGTGCAATTATTTCTAAAATCCCAGCAACGTTAATCGATGTTCATTTGCTTTTTAATTTATTCAAACACGTAATGAAAAGTGTAAGCAAATGTGTTACTTTATTCATTTCTTTCTTAAGATCAGATCTTACAGATATCCTGAAATCGCAATTATTTTCTATGCGCATTTAAAAAATCGAGGGTTTTTTTACTTTACCTGTTTACTTTTTAGGGTCACAAATATTGAGTTATACAAGGAATAATAAAAGTCACATTAGAATGTTAGAACATATTTATTACATGTCAAAAGACTGTAAGTTATACAATTACATTATCTGGTGTACTTAATAGTAAATACAATTAGCTAGATTTATCTGATACTGCGACATGTCACTGTTGTCTGTAGGACGCTCACACACACACACGACACAAGGCGTACGTCACGCGCACGACGCGGACACGTCACGCGCACGACGCGGGCACGACACGAACACGTCACGCGCACGACACGGACAGGGCACGGCCGCGTTACATCTGTCGCAGCCGTTTATTCGGCCGCTGTCCGTCGTTCATGAAGCCGCCCTGCAATATACAAATTATCGTTAATTCAAAATTTTAACCTTGATTTTACACATTCTAACCTATCAAAATTAAATAAAAATTATAGACAAGGAATGCGAATTCCGTTAGTACGACAAAATCTGTACCACTTTAACATTGGCTAACTATTTAAACTTACGAATAAATTTTATTACAAAAATGCCTATTAAATAATTAGTTAATCGAAACATCGACAAAAAAATAAACATAACCTACTAATCAATAGGCGATGTCGACCATGAAATTTATAATTGTTTTATAAACAAGTTCTACACACACCTACGGGACTGGCTTTTAAATTATAATTGCTGGAAAGCCTCCATTTTATTCAATAAAGTAAATAATCGATACTCTAATAGAAATATTATAGTGAAAGTAATGAAGCAAGCACACTACAGTTACCTACAATCGAGACTTATTTAAAATTATTTTTAACAATAAACAATAAAAACATTAATCAGGTTAGTTTAAAAAAAGATTAAGGGCCGCCATACACGGATAGTTTCAACCAATCGACTATACACAAACCATTTAGTTAAAATAATGCTGATAGGACACCAACTGGTTTACCGTCCGTGTATGGCGTCCTTACACCTGTTTACCTTTGTTATTTCTGCGTGTAAAGTCTACGGGTAGCTCTGAAAAGAATGCACAGAACATATTAATGGCAAAGAGAGCAGACATAAAACACATTTCGAGACCTTATTTCAAATCACTGCATTTCTTTGCACATTTTTCTATGCATTCGTTTCTGAATGTTATATTAAAATAAAACATGCAAACTCAAATACTAATCAAGCGAATTAAAAAACTAGCAAAAAAATACAGTTTTATAGTAAAATTCTAAAGTTGATATTGTTTAATTAAAAATAATAATTGAAATATAAACATTATTTAAATAGTAAATATTAAAAAAAATCAAAAACCTTTACAGCATTTTATTTATAACATAATTTAGTCAAGCATTAAAATTGTTAACTAAAAAGCACCATAACAGAATAAAATAAAAAAAATTGTCTATGTTTCAAGTGCAAGCAGTTCTTTACGATAAAAAGGCAAAAAGCTGTTATTTTAAATATATTGTAGTCTATTCATGCAATTTCCCTCAATATGAACAATAGTTATAGATATATAGTGTGGAGCTCACCGGGCGGCCCATGAAGGGCTGCGGCGGCATGTACGAGTTGACGGGGGCGAAGCCTCCGCGCGGGAACGCACCGCCGCGGCCTCCGAACCCGCGCCCGCGCGCTCCTGCACACAACATTATTATAAATAAACAATTATTACAAAACAAGGGGAGAATTATTATCTTTTTCGCCTTATTCCACTTACCTGAGTTTGGCGTAAAAGGCTGAACTAATAGAATTTATTTATATTGTCAAGTAATAAAAATACTAAACCGTTAAGTACATAAACATATTCTAAAAATTAATATTCTACGTATTTTCGGCACAATTTGACCATACATTTCAATGAGGCGTTATATCAGAATTCATTCCCTTACAAACACTATCAATATCATACACCATCCACACTATCTTCGATTTACTCTCGTAGCTACC
>NW_013527359.1:399660-407404 GCF_000836215.1 Papilio polytes
CTTGTATTCATATTTAAATTTCAAAATCAGTTAAGCATTTAACTGTAACATTTTAAAATTGTTTTGAATGTTGAGATCATTGGCCACCCCTGCACTCAGCAAACCATTGTTATTTTTTTATTTGACAACATCCTTTAATTTTCCATAGATGATAAATTTTAAAATTTTGAATTTAAAAAAATTTTGCAAAATTATTATCATTTTCAATTATTTTAAAATTCAAAAATAGTACACAAATTATATTCAAAGGGTAAGTGGTTTATAGCTTACCTTCGTTTATTAAATTTAATAAACATCCAAAGAGTGATTCAATTAAAAATTACAAGAATTATTACAAATGGCACCAAATGAGAGTTCTATAAAACTCTGACAACATCAATGTAAAAATTTATTTGATAAACAATTCAAGACATTCTCCTGCCGTGGTAAGTGCAAGTATTTAGAACAGTTAAGTGAATAACTTAACTTAAGGCCAACCGGTATAAAGTTGTGACAAACATACTTGTAAATAGACACAAGGTTGATTACAATATGAGGGCACTTTTAGCAAATATACTCTAATTGCAACCTTCATATAGTAAAAAAATCCATGTTTAATCACATTTTTTTCTACAAGATTATTTAAAATTGTTAGAAATAATACAATTACCACAGCAGATAAAAACAAACAACATATAACATCACAAATAGTAAATATATCAGCTGATCTGCTACAACTAAACAAAAAAATGCTGTGAAATTTTGAAAATTAACATAAAAACACGAGAGGGTCCAAACCGTCAAGAATGCAGTAGAAGACCAGCCATTTGAAACATTCAAATAGTCATGTAACTTGAGGACTTAAAACTTTTAAAGGAAATTTGGAAAAAAATTAGCATTAAACATTTAGCATCTCTTTGGTCTCAAAGAAGACACCGCATACTAAATTAACTAGCTAAAGTCTCTTTATAATAACAAAATAAAGTTAATAAGCTTTTGTTTACCTTTTCCATAGATTCTTTGTTTTTGAATTCGACTATAGCCGATAATGTCGGAGTTGTGGTCAGTTCAGTAACAATGATTGGACCACGTCTAGAAACAAACAAAATTTCCCTCGTTAATACTCCGTTCGGACGGCGCTCCAAGTCTATTCGCACTATGGAACACCAGCAAACATTTATAACTAGCTTACAATTAAAATATTCGTTCTTTAACAAATTATTAAATCAACAAGAAAAACTGGGACTGATATTTGAATGTTAACAAATATGATTTCCTTGTACAAATACATAAAGAACTAAGCAAAGACTTACTTTACACTGATAACTTCTCCATGTTTTGAGAAGAACTCTTTAAGTTTTTCTTGATAGTCAAAAAGAAAGCTTGATGGCAGGTTCTCGACCAGCAGTTTACCAGATTCCACCTTTTCTTCCTTCGGTTCTTCGTTCTTGCTCTCGTCCTCCGCGTTCTCCTGGCTCTGATCATTTTCTTGTGTTTCTTCAGTCATGGGGCCCTCTTCACCGTGTTCTGCAGATTCTGTTTGCCCGTTATTCTCTTCAGTCCCTTCCATCGCTTCTAACTCGGGCTGAGCGACCTCTTCCGCTTGGTGTGCCGCCTTAGCTCTTGCCGCTTGAGCTTTGGCGCCACGACCTCTCTTCTGTGCAACCATATTTACGTTTTACTGCAAAAACATAAAATAACAGGAAAGTTACAACAGACGCTACGATATCGACGCATTTCCCGCCATGCGCTATAGCTACAGTTATACGCCTATATAACGTGTCGTATCGCAATCGGACATCGATTTGGCGCCGATATTATCTAAAGACAAACACTTAAATTGGCGCGTAAAATCTGAATTACATCAATTCATACCATAATCTGAATTTATTTTGGCGATACATGGTACCCAAATAACGGTACCTTCATTTACAAGAAATTAACGCGCCATGAAGCATGGCGTTTGGAGTGGAAAATTCACAAAATCGTACACCACAAAGGTCACTATAGACAACTCCTTAAACACTGTAAGCAACATCACTTTTACATATGAATATTTCACTCACCAGCAAAATTACTAGATGCTGAAAACAACCAAAGCAATAACTTTCAATAAAAGACGCCAATTCAGAAGTAATAATAACATACAGCCGGCATCACGCAAGCGCTACCGCCATTAATTAACATAGTAATGTGGTGTTGCAAGCTAAATTCGATAATATGCTTGACACTGTTTAAGTACTCTTTACTAATCTTTAGCGATATAAAATAAATCTAATGTAATTACTTAAGTTAAAAATAAGGAATTCGTTCTTAACGAGATAAATTAATCATTTTGCTTTTTCACAATTTATAAACCAATAGACATGTAGACAAATGTTACAAATAACAGGCAACAATGTCACGTTTGAGATTTATAACTACTCTTTATTGTCAATGGTTGTCAAATAAATTATCAATGTCAAACATTATCACATGTGGTTTTGCGTTTGAAACACATTGTCTAAAGTTTTTATTTTAGATATTTCTAGTTAAAGTCGTATGTTCTTTTGGGCATTTAGCTAAATTTAAATGAATTATTTTGTATTGAATATCGTAACCTGCAAATAAATTTAATGACCATGAATTTTGCACATTTATATAAAAGTGCCGCCGAAACAACTGTTAAATTAATTACTACAAATGACAAAAATGGTAAATCGAAAAGGAAAAAATTGAAATCAAATTTAGTAACACCGGACACAGCAGAAGAAATAGATGTAAACAATGCAGACGAAAATCAACCTTTGAATAATGTATCAAATAAAAAGGCTAAAAAAAAGGATAAAGCCAAATCAGCACACGTCAATAATCCGGAGGTTGTCACGAATACAGAAAATGGTGAAATAAAACCAAAGAAACGTAACAAATCGGTTAGTTTTATGTTGGAGGACAAGGAAGAGGTTGCTGTTAAAAAGACCAAATCAGATGTCACAGCTACTCATAAACAAAGTACAAATAATGGTGAGAATCCAAGAAAACAAAAGAAGAACAAAAAGACTCAAGGGCAAGTGAATGATGATATTAAATTTAATACAAAAGATATTTCTTCAAATACCCATGAAAAAACGAAGAAATTAAAAAGAAACATATATGAAAAATTAGACAATGAAGACAGTGATCCCATGAAAAGGAAAATAAATAAAAAGGCAAACAAAATTTTTAAGGGTAAAGAATCAGGTGACAGTAATACTGAAAATGTTAATTTAGTAAGCAAAACTCAAGAAACAAATGAAAATAAAAAGAAGAAAAAGCAACATAAAGAAATAGAAACAGATGCTGGTTTAAGCACATCTGATAAAGTACCTTCAGTTGAAACCAAAAAGTCTAAGAAAAAGAAGCAAATAGCAAAAGCACAAAATGAAACAAAAATTGAGGAAGATAATGAAAATAAACCTGAAGTAATTGTGGGAAATCTTGAAAACCTCAGTATTGGAGATAACACACATACATTATCAAACCTTCTTGATGAAATGACCGTAGTTGACAGAAACGAAAAAAAGAAACAAAATAAAAACAAAATTAATAAAAAGAAAGACAAACATCCAGCAGAAACTTTAGAAGAAATTGAGGAAAGCAAGAGAGAGAAATGGCAGAAGAAAAGATGGAATAAAGGGATGAGAGGGAAAGATGACCCTGATAAAGGCTTGCATCCTGTAAATATAGAAAACCTACCAATTAGTATAATTTTGAACTATAAGAAATTGTTAGCTGAACACTTTGCAAAATGCGGAACTGTAAGGAGAATTGGGTATGTTCAAATTCGCACCTTTTAGCACTACTTATTATAAAAATAGCTACTAGGTTCCATAGATACATAATTTATTAGTTTTTAATCTGTTGAATATTTAAAAACATTAAATCAATTATATTCCATGATTAGTAAAAATCATGTTTATAAAGTAACGAATGATGTAACAGTGTTTAATTTTCAGTATAGCACAGATCTACCCCTCTGACAGTTCTAAGCCAGTTTTCCACACAACGGTTTATTTTGATACTTCAGCTGAGGCTACAAAGGTAAGCTAAAGTAAAACATCAGTAAATTATAAATTGAAGATGTTAATTGGTATAGCATGCTATACTAATATTATAAAGAGGAATGATTTGTATTTTTGTATGTATTTGATTCACGCAAAAACTACTGGGCCAAATTCTTAAATTCTTTGACTATTACAAAGGTAATTTATCTGTGAGTAACATAGATTAGGTTTAGTATTTTTTTTTTAATTTTACACGAGCGAAGTCGCAAGCAACAGCTATTATTTTTAAAGCAAAAGGTTATGTTACAATATGCATTCTACTAAATATTAAAGTTATTATCCCTCCATTAATTTATGTAACACTATGATAAACACCTTATTGTAAATATGATTCACATTGTTATTCCTTTACAGGCATTGGAAGAAGATAACTCGTCTTTCGAAGGGTCAACCATCAGGGTATTGCGGCCATTCCCTACAATAGAGACAACTGCGGTGGTGCGCACATATGGCCCACTCAGTGAACAGATCATTAGCACCATATTCAGTAATGTGGGACGTATACGTAGGATCAGACATCTTATAAAGGGAAAAAAATCTATGGGTAAGATACCATAACTTAATTACATTCAAACGGTTTTAAATTCTTAACATTGTTAAAATTTACCCACAAAAGGGTCAAAGCCCTTACCACCACTAAATAAAATTATTTGATCTCTGTTAATGTTCTTGTTATTATCATTATTTTATGTTAAAAATGTAAAATTGCTAAGCTCAGCCCAATTTGTATCTGCACAGTTATATTTGTTTGTTCAGCTTGTATAGTTGTTATTGTGTTGAACAGTGAGCTGCACTTTAGTTGTTGAGCTGCAGCTCAATGAGTTCAAGTCTAGTTGACCTTAGGTTATGAGCCAGTTCTGAGCTGAATTAGACGAAACTTGCCCAAGCTTACATTTAGTGGGAGCTCATATATTCGTGTTATTGTTACAGCGACAGCATTCGTAGAGCTGGACGAGCCGGAGGCGGTGGAACGCGCCATCAAAATGGCGGACGAGGTGAAAGTCAAAGGCAAGAAGGTACATGTCTCCAAGTTTGAGCTGCATCAGAAGCCAAAGAAAGACAAGAAAAAGCTAAAAACAAGAGATAAAGTTAATGACAAGAAACCAGAAGTAAATGATGAAGAAAGTGATGAATCAAATGATTAAATTACATTTTGTATATTTTTTTTTAATTCCAATATCGCAATAGAAAATTGGATGATATTATTTGTCAATCTTCTGTTGAAAACCATGACCTATAGGTCATTTTCAATGGATTATAACTTTATGCATTTGTACAAATTATGTGCCTTTAAATGTGACTTATTAAATTGTTTTTTTAAATATTAAATGCCTTTTCTTTATGATTCACCTAAATCCAATGTTAAAAAATCTCAATTAGTTCGTTTGACTATATCTGTTTTTTTTTTTAATATTTTGAAAGAGAACTGGTTTATCTAGTTTTTATGACTATTTTGGTACCAATAACTTTAACATAATGTAGATTCAGAGAAAAAAAAATTAATTGCACTAAAAAGTGAAAATGAAGCACTTTTCTTATACCAATTTATAGAAGTCACTAAAAAGTAAAAAAAAAAGCAAAAATTATGTTTCCGCCCGGGATCGAACCGGGGGCCTTCTGCGTGTTAGGCAGATGTGATAACCGCTACACCACGGAAACGTTACAGAGATGGTGAAAAAATTCGTTAGGTTTATAAGCACAAAAAAACACCATTTTACCATCAGAAACCTATATAAACGTTATTGAAAAAAATAATATAATTGTATTAATGTGTATATAAAATTAAATAAAAGGCGTTTTTAAATCGAAACAATAATTTATTGTATCCTTAGAATCAGTAGTTATGCGTTAAAACTAATTATATTTTATTATACACAAGTCCTTATCAATACGATAAGCTACGATCATTACGATTAGTTATTTACAGTGACACAGATTATACAGAGGCGCGCCTCCCGGCTCCATTCGCCTTTACATTACACAAGTAATACTTCAATTAGTGGCAATACAATTTATTAAAAACGAGAACGCCATTTTGTTTTTTTTGAAAATGTCAAGTATAAATATAATTATGCAATAAAGGAAATTTTTATCACTTTTAATTTTACCACAAAGGCTTATAATTCATATAATAATTCCGTAAAATGCAGTTGTAGCATTTTCCTAGTTATTCCCACCCTTAAATTTCATTATCACAGCGAATTAAAAAATAGATAAGCTAAAAAAACAATTATTTTAAGTGTAATAACTAAAACAGAATTGAAAAGTTTTTTTTTTTTATTTTAATCATCACTTAATTACAATAAATAATTTTTAAAGCAAAGAATTCAAATTTCGACATTAAGATGGTTTAAAAAAAAATTAAAGAATCCAAAATATAATTATATAACAATTAAAAATAGGAATAAGTAATGTTGGCAAACCTATGAAGTTTTCATATTTTTGAATAAAAAACTTATAAAAAAAACTATTCGATAGTGTAAAAATAGTCTCAGTAGTAAAATGTATCCTATTTAATTATTTCTATCAGGATGGACGAAGATAGAAAGTACATTAAAAATATTCGCTTGAAATACTGTCAAAATAAAGCCTTAACCTAATATCGTAATAAATAAATATTCTATCTAATCTAGAAATAGTGAGTCAACACAAAAAACCCAATGCTATGAATTTATTTGTGATGGTCTATCTAAATATTTACAAATCCTTCGTATCATAGACAACAGAATATAGTTTCCGCGGTACTCAGTTACATACAGTACAGACACGGAAAATCGCGGTGTTACATTTTCAGGATTGCCTTAGTCCTTGTAACAAGACAAACTCCGCACATACAAATAACCAATTAGATAACAGTGAGTTGCACAAACAACGGGATAATAATAAAAAGCAATTAGCTTCTATTGGTTTTGTTCCGCATTGTCTTAATTCATACAAAACATTCTGATTGTAGATGTTAACAAACACCAATCAATTCCCTAATAGTACACAAGACGTACCACAGATGTATACAGCAAATCTTTACTAGACCATAGACAATGCACGCTGCGCAAACCATAAGTAACGTTATTTATCAATCTAGACCAAACCGTGTCAAAAAGCTTATTTCAGGCACTCACTAGTGATTTTTTTAATAATTACAACACATTGCTCTTCGCATTCTTCAAATATAAATTTTTCAATGTTAGAATTTTTTTTTTACATTTGCTGTAACAAAGTGAACTATAATGTAAAGCAGTCGAAAAAGATAGCTTGTAAAGTCTATGGTTTAATTTTGTATATTTAGATTACCTTGCAGTAACAGTTATTTTTAATTTAAATTTTAACTAAGTCAAAATATTCTACATAAAGAAAGAATGATGAACTAATAATGTTTAATTATTAATATTTTTAAGAGAAACTATACCTCCGATAAGAATAAATATGTATGTATCCATTACTAGTTAATGTCAACCAATAATCTTGATACTCTTAGAATTGACATCGTCAAATACATTTGAAAGATGGTACAAAACAGAAAAATCACACCAAACAATTTTAAGAACTATAAGGTAAAAGTGAGTTATTATTTGTACATAGCACATCGGTTCGTGAGTTCCCAAACACTCGAGTTTTATCACACACAGAGCACAAGAGGTCTGAATTGACACTGTAACGCGGGGCGGGGCGAGGGCGGGGGCATG
>NW_013527359.1:409186-427945 GCF_000836215.1 Papilio polytes
CCAACCTTTTGTACAAATACATTTAAAAGTTATTATTTGTCTCAATGCAAAAGAAAACATTTAAATAATTATTACGATTAAAATGATACACCGCTAGATTCCCCGATAGTACCTTTGAATAATTTTAAGTAATCAGGCAATGTAAAATAAATACAAGATGATTAGATAAATACAAGTATGTGACCTCATTTTTGAATGCCTGCAGCTGCGCTGGAGTGGGTGTCTTCACGTTGAGCGTCTTGACTGCGACGGGCCCGTGCCAGTGCGCCTTGTACACTGTCCCGAAGCTGCCCGAACCTGCACCACAATATATACAATGTTTTTAAAAATAACCCTACTCAAAAAATTCCCAAGGCAATATGACCAAGACCCTCCAGATGATATAAATAAGTCAAACAATATGTTAAAATTGAATAGAAAAAACAAAAAAAAATAATGTTTTTGTTGCAACACCAACATAAAGGACAAAATGTAAAAAAGCGTGTATCATTCTCTATACTGCTATATGAATAAACTGTGCTTTTCCGACTCCGATTTTATTACAAACCAAATAATAATCAGTCGACTCTCTAAACATGGTCCTTCGAGTCGGATTTGAACCAGTGAACTTTGGATGTTACGATTAACAAAAACTACGAGCTTACGATAAAAGCTATCAGCCTTCTCCAATAACTTCCAGAGAATGTGGTAGCTAAAGAATGATCATGATAGGGAAAGGACGTGAAATTCGTTCTACCCGTCTGACTAGAGATTTTCTCCTTATAACTATGTATGTATGGGATGTGTATTAGTTGTATACCGATACGTGGTCCGATGAGTATCTCGTCTGCATGTATGACCCAGTCGTCGTAGCTCTCGCGCGGCGACAGCGCGTGCTTCCACGACTCGTCCGCGGAGCGCGCGCGCGCCCGCCGCGGCCGCAGCGTGCCCGTCGGCGACGCCTGCGCACAACACTTACACTTACTTACTTTAATACTTATTAAATACATCGACTATTTTTATATATTACTCAACCGCAAAAACAATGAAAGGTAGTTCATTATTATTATAATTATTTTCAACTAGCTTTGCTCCTCCGTCTGCATGGACTTTAAAAAAACATATGTAGTCTATTTTTTCTTTTAGACTATACTCTACATCAATGCCAACTTTCGTATATATAATATTAGTATATTATAATTTTAACTTTTTACAACTAGAATAAGAAAGAACTATTTTTATCTTTTTTATTCATTGACGCTCATTTTGGAGCAATGGCTGCTGAATTAAAATGCTCTATATCAGGAGCCGAAATACAACAAGTTTTGTTAAAGGATAACAAAGAGTCTGGCTAGGAGAAGAGAAGGGCAAAGTGCCCCCATAACTAAATAATCAAATATCAATTCAAATTCATATGAACAAATCAAAACGCAACATAACCTAAGTCGACATATTTCAGAAGGCATATTATAAACGAGTCTAGACCGAACAGATAATAAATTAGAGGAAATAAAAATAGACTTAACACGGCTACTATTAGAGTTACTTACCTGTGTGCTGTGACTGTGCTGCTCTGCACCCTTGTCCTTATCCTCCTTGTTATGTCTGCCCGATGTCAGATATTTGTTTGACTGTGGCGAGTTGTTAGTCTGTACAAATACAAGGAAATACTTAAACATTTCACAGCTATACAATAATTACTGCTATAAGCAGTCATCGGCTCACTACATATTCCCACAGAGGGACTTGGAGCCTATCCTAAGCTAAGACCATAGTCAACAGTGACCTACTGCAGGTTGACTTCACTGATCTTTGAATTTATTTACAGACTAGCTTTCGCCAGTCGAATTAAAAAAATATAAAAATAAGTACCCTATGTGTTCTTCCAGAATGTCCTCTACATCTATACCAAATTTCATAGATATCTGTTTAGTTGTTTAGGCTACAGACTCTAACAAACATCCATCCATCCGTCTATCCATCCATCCATCTAAACCCTCGCATTTATAATATTAGTAAGTATGATATGTGCTGCAACACAAAATTTACTCTCAATATGAATGTTGGATAAATGTACAAATAAAAATCGATAAAACGCATGATGGGTTTTAAAAATCGGACCTTCGGATCACAATTTAAGTTTACGCCTAGACTATCAACATCCTACAAGAACATGACAGTGATATAAAAATATGAAAACTTTTGTTATTGCCAAATAAATACTTCTACAGTAAAGTTTAAACAGCTAGTTCAATATTATAAAACTTGGCAGACCTGATTGTTTTTCCTCTGGTGTTCAGCGAGGGTGATGGGACGCTGCACCATGTTAATGCAGACATTGGGGGCCGAGTTGGAGCGGTCCTGCTGGTTCAATGAGCGAGGGTGTTGAGACCTGCAAACATTTGAAACAACACATGAGTTAACCAAAACATTGGTAGTATTCACTTATTTACTTTATTACTATTAAAAACAAATTAAAGCATTAAAGCCAATAGACAATGCAATATTTTTTTAAATTTCGTTGTTGGTCATAATGCAATTAAAAGCTATAAAAGCATTTTTTTTATAATTAATGAATACAAACAGTGCTAATAACATAAGTCTACAGTGAGAATATTCACCAATGAGTGTCAAATTCCTTCAACTTCTTAGCGATAGACCTGCACATAGCAATCATTATGGCTATATAATTGTCCACTTGCGTAATCCATACTAATGTTATAAAGAGGAAAGGTTGGTTTTTTGGATTATTATATGTATTTTAATAATTTAAAAATTACTAGGCTGACTGCAAAAGTTTGTTTATGACAAAAAAGCTATGTTGTCGCTTAGTAACCATAGGCTATATTATGTGTTTATGCACAAGTTTTTAAAAAAATAGGTAGCTTTAAAAATGCATTTATGTTAATTACGGTAAAGTATAATGCTGTAAATATCTTTAATGTACAATATTAGTGAGTTTGGTTATTTCTAGTTGTTAAAGTAATGAGTTGCACTAACTTGCTCTGGTCAGGTCTGTTCATCATGTGATGGTATCCAAAGTGGGAGGGGTAGTGTAGGATGCCCGCCTGCGTCTCCGGGTTCTGAGCCAGCAGCGCCGCATAGTACGTGTCTGTTACACGCATCTACAATACAATAATATATTGGAACTATAATATCTAAACAGTAGATAATAGTGCACATTATAAAATTAATTTATATCACACTAGCTTTCGCCCGCAATTCCATTCATGTGGAAGTAAGCAAAACAAAAGTGAGCATCCAACATGTTTTTCCAGACTATCCTCCACATCTATGATAAATTTCTTAGAGATCCATTCAGCCATTTTGGCAACAAACTCTAACATCCATCTATCTTAACTTTTGCATTTATTTTATTATCAGATGTATTAAGAACATTAAGATTTGCATTGCAGAGTATTACACAATAAACAAAAATGTAACCCATGATTCACATGACATTTTTTTTATAGTATAAGGTAACAAACACTGCCAACTGAATTCATCAAAATAGTGAAATAAATGCAACCTTTAACCAATAGAGGAGGGGACAGTTTAATAAATATAATTCAATTGCATCGTCACCTCCTTCAGGTGGGATTGTGGTCAAGCACTAGCGTAACAAATAATAAAAAAAAATTAACTCACAACAAAATTATAAACTTTTATCTTTATACCTGGTGACATATGCTGGGCACTTTGTCTGCACAGCGCTGGTGGAACTTGAAATTGCACTGCGAGCAGTAGAAGCCATTAAATAGCAACCGTCTGCAGCACTCGCAGAATGCCAGTGTGAAGAATGTCTTCCTTGTAAACTGATGTGACATGTGGGACATTATCGGCAGCTTGTCCAATGTACGGACTGTTACCTGATACAAATTGTCTCTATTACTATACATTACAAATGGCAAGACACCGGTATATGAACACTATTGATGTCTCTTTAATTCAAGGTGTATGAGAGAGATGGCAAGAACCTTCCCATAAAAAACTTACAATAGCTGGCCTTTTTCATGGAGATTCTGACAAACATCTCTCTAAATAATTACACATATAATATTAGTAAACAAATTATTACTTGAACCAGAAATGGATACTTATGTTTCCTGAAAAATTATATTGACAATATTTATGCAATTTTTCACATTATAAAATATTTTTATAGAGTTCAATTAAAAAGTATCTAACTTTGCAACATTTAAGCCTTAATAGATATTCACTATGGTTATCTGATCACTTTGTAGAATTGCAATTATTAAGATTCTTCAACACATACCTCAACAGCATCAATCATTGTGATGTCAACATCCCAGGGAATCACTTGGCTATTGCCTGTCCTCACCACTTCGCACATTTCACAAGTTAAATTACGTAGCTTAAGCGCCTTAGAAAGCGCCTTCCGCAGAGTCACACCTTCCTTCACCTGCACACTCGTACGCTGCTGGTTAGGAAGGTGCGCCCGTAGGAACACCTTCGGCTGCCTCGTAAGCGTGTCATACTTCTTCGAGTCATCCTGTAAAGAACACTCTTCACTCCTATCCGGCGACTCGGACAACAATTCCCGTAAAGTCCCTTCTAAGTTATGCAACTTCAACGTCAACTCCTGATATTCAGATAAATACAACGGTGGCGGGTGCTGAAAACCAGCAAATTTCGCGTTTAGTGCATCAATGTTTTCACGGGTCACGTTTATAATACTACGAATGTTCCTAATTTCATATGTCGGGTCCGCTACGTCGTCACTGTCCGTCGATGTCGACATATTATCACTATTGAGGGATAATGCAGGTATATTTCCATTAATTTTTCTTGAACAATTTTCTTTCTCTCTAGTAACTGCCATTTCTTTTCTTTTTTTATTTTTTCTTAAATTTTCTCCGCGCCGCGCACACTCGCGCAGGATAGACAGGTGTTGTTTGTTGCCATTCATTTAATTTAACGTTAGCAAAATAAGAAATGAGTCCCAATGTATATCTTTGCTTATTTGAACATATACGAATTGTTGAGTGTGTGGCAAATAATGATGAATTTATTAACAACTAAATATTATATTGCATTTTCATGATATTATTGGTACATATTTAGAAAAAATTAGACATATGCATAATGTACATGTGCACTGCACTGAAACGCTTTGTTGACCAATTTTCGCGTTGAGAGTTGAGATCAACGCATAGAAGTAATAAGTACTACGTACAACAGGAATGAGTTCTATCTGTACATGTTGCAGTTAAATAAAGGAAATAACACCGTATGCTAAGGGAATAAGAGTCTTGTTGCACGCAAAAAAGAATTGAAATCTAGTGAGAGTTGCCAGATATCAATCCTTTCGTTGTTTGTAGAAAAATAGGTGATTGATGTGATGTTATGAAGTAAAAACATTTACTTCTAAAATATTTGTCAGTATTAATAATAATTTTTTACCCACATATTAAAGCCATATTATTTGTTGCTTCGTGTAAAACCATATTAACGCAAAAAAAATGCGATTGGCGTACAGGTTTTCTTTTATTTGTTTGAAATTTGGACTCCTGAACTGACAACTCCATATGGCATCCCGATTTAGTTAGTAGTTTGACTTCAGTTTGACTTGACTTGCTCAACGGGTCAGATAATACTTACAACTTACAAGTATCATATGACAGTTGTAATTTGGTGAACTAACAGTGTCATCTTGAAAACTCCGTATTTTGAACAATGAGTCCTTGTCTCCTTGTAGGTCTATAAATTAATTTCTGTTTTGCTGTGATTGCTTGCTCCTTTTATTCTATTACTAAATAACAATGACTGAACATATAAGCCGGTCAAAACACGTCTCTTTAGAGCAGTTAAAATCTCTACTAGATTTCATGGGACAACATATTGAATTTGCCACTGGTAATTGCCGTTCTTTAGAAGCTCGAGATACATCGAAACGTTTGTGGGACGAGTTAACAAAAACCTTGAACAACTGCCAAACGGGCACTAAGAAGACTTCAGATGGATGGAGTAAGGTTTGTAAGACTATGGTATGTTAAATAGCTTATAAAGGTCAAATATTTGCTTAAAAACTCTGACACTATAAGACCGATCTAAGAACTTTAAAATTATTGTATTAAATATAAAATGCACTCTTTTTTTTAATACTACAAAAAACCTAAATAACCGTTCTAACATTACAAGTGGAAACTAACTTTGCTGTTCTTTCAGTACTGGAGTGATTTCAAGAATAAACTAAAAAACAAATTTACCATATTAAATAAGAGAAAGGGGTCAATGTCAAAGAAAGATATAAGCCCATTAAGTAAACTGGAAAAAAGAGCTCTTGTGATACTGGAAGCTCATTTTGAGAAGAAGAAGGATAGAAGAAATAGTGAATTCGCTAACAATGCAATATCTGTAACTATGATGTTTTTTCACTTAATTTTAAGTTAAGCAATCTCAAAACATCAAAATTTAAGGCTGAATAAGATTTATCTTGTCAGTAGACTCTTGTATTAGTAACCCATTAAGTCTGTTCCAGAGTCAAATACCACCAGAGGTTAAGATAGAATCTTATCAAGATGGTTTTAGTGAGTACAGTAAAGCTCAAAGTGAAACTAGTGATAGACTTTCAGGTAAATTAAAAAAATTGATTTGTTTTATAATAAACAGTCTCAATATATCAAGCAAACATTTTGCATCTCTTAATACTGCAAATTTTAAGTTTATGTAAAGAAGAAGAGTGTAAAGTTATTTTCTTAATGAATTTCAATCAATGGGTGACTGTTAGTTTATGTATTATTGAGTATTAGATTTATTAGACTAAAGAATCAGTACATTGGTTTAATAATTTCCAACTCTCTAATTGGTTTTTCTTTTGTTTCAGACGGGGATAAAGTTGATTGTATAGACTCAAATAATGAATTTGAAGACAATGAAGACTCTGACCAAAATTCAAATGAACCTCTTATACATAGTATGTTAAAATATCTTTATTTTTTTCTTTTGTTATTTCATAGATTTCCAAATGTCTTTTTTTACCAAGCTGCCTTAGATCAGCATGGTAAAATAAAGGTCTAGTCAACAGGCCATTA
Organism: Papilio polytes; assembly: GCF_000836215.1. NCBI lineage: Eukaryota > Metazoa > Arthropoda > Insecta > Lepidoptera > Papilionidae > Papilio > Papilio polytes. The sequence goes on from NW_013527359.1 coordinate 416,221, forward strand.
TTCTAAGAAGACTGTTGATACCTATATTACTTAGCTGCTATCTGAAATGTGTTTTATAGATCTCTACCCAAAATGGTTGATTGAAGTTGAGAAAAAACGCGCAGAGGCTGAACTGATACGAGCAAGAGCTGAAGAGCATAGAGCCAGTGTGTTCACCAAAAGTGCTGAGGCAATGTTTCTGCAGGCAGAGGCTCTGAGGCGCTTGTCTGAAGCTGCCACCACCCAAGCTGAAGCCATCACACGGATAGCTATAGCGTTGGAGAATAGACATAGGGACAATATGTCAATATGATTCATGATCTCTTACATGTTATGGTAAATGGAAATTACATACTATGCCACTTTAGTTTTCTCAAAGTGCAAGATGAATTGTTGTCCATTAATGTGTTTAATTTTAAAGGGTTCTGTGGATTCCTGCTTTGGTGCGATGTTAGATGGCATTCTATTTCCTGCGCACGCGCAGCACACATTGGTCTGAAGTGAATATGCCACCTACATTGTAGGTTGACGTCGAGTGGTTAACTCGTTAGCCCCGGTGTCGATGCTCCAGACGCAAGGATACAATATTTCTTTCAAAGATTTATGTATGGTATAGTTCGACAAGGATCTTCTGAGAGTCGGGAAATATATGAACTAACTATGTCATTTCGACAGCGTCATATTTTAACCAATGAAGAAGCAGCTGCTATAGGTTTGATGTCACCTATTTTATGTTTTTGAAATTCCCAAAAATAATAATAATTATAAATAAGTACTTTTATTTACCCAGATTATAACGACTTATAAATATACCAAACATTACCTATCAATAATGCGAGATGTCACTTACGGTTCAATCATCATCATCATCATCATCTGTATCAATAACCTAAAGTTTTATCAATACTATGTATGTATCAAATAAAACAGTAGAAATTGCACTTACTAAGGTTATTGTTGCAAAAAAAAATTTAAATACCGCATAGGACTCTTCCATCTTCAGTTGACGGTTCCTTTTATTTTATCAACATAGTTTAAAGAATTTTCATAAAAGTTAGGAATTGTTTTGTTTACTGGCAACTAAAAAAGGTAGTAGGTGCCCCTTGTTTGTCAATGTCAAAAAACTGCCATACGAAATGTGCGCATGTTTGTTATGGTTATTATTTGTGCATTATTAAAGTTTATTTAAATAATTCTACTGTAGTGCATTTTAGTTGGTTGTATTGCATTTTTTTCTTATATTACCTTAGTACCTAATTCATCGATTATAAAATACAGTTTGTGTAAAAAATGGTACGGGCACTAAAATTTCATGAGAAAAAGTTACTGAAAAAAGTAGATTTTATATCATGGAAGGTTGATAATAATTTAAACGAAGTGAAGGTGATGAAAAAGTACTTCATACAGAAGCGTGAAGACTATACAATGTAAGCTTTAATACATTACAAAACATTAATTTAACTTTTATACCTTGATTGTTTCAGTTACCAAACCACAGTCATAATATAGAATGTCATTATATTAAAATATACATTCTGATAAAAAATCTCTGATAGATTTAGGATGCTTTGTCTGTTAAAGACATACATAAATTAAGTTCAGATGCATTTTATGTTTACTATATTATACTTTTATTAGTTTAGAGTTTAGATGAATTATTGTTTATGTATCAACATCTGTGTTGTTGAAGTTATATTCATTACATATATATGACTATATAGTCAAGGGATTAAAACATTTTTTCCTACAAACTTAACATGTTTTTATAAGATTTTTGTGACTCTGGGGACATATCTGGAAATTTCTTGAATTATGTCATTGCAGCTGTTTATGTAACACTTAAAATAACAGTTTGAGGTTCATTGTCTAGACACTGTTTTGTAAGATCAAATAAATAGTGTAGCAATTTAAATAATTTTATATTTATTAAACTCTTTACTTAATCTAGTTTTATTTTATTAGGTACAATGTGCTCGCTAGGGATATAAGAAATATTGCCAATAAAATCAAAGATTTGGATGCAGGATCAAACTTCAGAACAATATCAAGTGGACGTCTTTTAGAGAAGTTGTATCAAATGGGACTTATACCAACGCGATGGGATTTAGCTCTAGCTTCAAGTGTCTCTGCCAGTTCATTTTGTCGGCGAAGACTGCCTGTTGTCATGCTTCGAAGTAAGTTAACAGGTTTTTATTAATAAAAAGAAATTAAATCTAGGTATTTATACCTTCCATCGCTGTAATGTGATTGTATTAAGTGATAGAGTACTGTAAACCAGGAGTTTATAAAATACTAAATAAGTCTTTTTTGTAGATAAAATGTCAGAGAATTTAAAGGAAGCAACAAAATTGATAGAACAAGGTCATGTGAGGGTTGGTGCCCAACTTGTAAAGAACCCATCCTTTCTTGTCACAAGAGCATTGGAAGATTTTGTCACATGGGTAGATTCTTCAGCAATTAAGAAACATATTATGGAGTACAATGATATGGTATGTATATTTTTAAGTAAATAATTACTGTTTTTATATCATCGTCAGCCACTGAGGGGGCTTACCCTAAGTCAGGAGTGACTTGACTTTGGTCAACCATGCTGCCTGCAGGTTGCACAAATATCTGTGAATTTCTGGGCCGATATGTGCAGGTTGCAGCACAATATTTTCCTTCACAACATGTGAAATTCGAAAATTGGAATTCACATTGGATCATGGTGGGATACAAACACAAGACCTGTAGACTACAGAACAGGTGCTTAAACTAATGAGTCATAGATGCGGCCTTCTTTCATTTCTTGTAGCTATTTTTGAAAATTGGATATCAAGCCCAAACATCACTGGATGTTAAGGTTCAAAATTATTCATCAATAAAAAAATTGTCACACTAATGAAATCAATTTAATTTGTTTCAGAGAGATGATTTCGACAATATATAGTAAACAGAACTTATGACATCATTATTAATATTTTTAAGTTAAGTTTAAATAAAGTATGCATAAGCTGTTTTCGTGTTTATTTCCTAATTATTTTTTTGAATTCATATCATGATTTTAAGTTTAACTTTAATATTACAGCTAACGAAGATTAGAGGCGCAAACTATGTAACCTTGTTTTTACATTTATTTAAAATGGTATTTTTAAAAACTGCTTTTCATTCGAAGTATCATAGTAAACGGTTGGTATTATAGTACACGGGGTGACCATACTACTCTACTACTTTCCCATTTTTTTCATAACAGAAGTATTCGGTTTGATACTCTTTGATTAAATGAGTTATCTATGGTTTAAAACGTCAAATCAATTTGTGGCTTTGCATACTCTGTCGCCCTCTTTAATTTTCTCTTGATTTATTGATTCTTTCGTCACATCAAATAAGCAAAATAAAACGGCGAAAAGCTTTGTAGAATCGTAATGAACTAATTCTTGAAGTTAACCAACTCCCTGTTTCTCGCCGCTAAAAAATCTAAGGTAGATGGTGAACACGTAAAAACAAAAACGGTCGATCAGTTCCAACTGAATTGATATTTACACTGAAAGGTTCAAATAATATATAAAACTTCATCTTTTAAAAACCATACTAAAATGAGTTACAATTACAAGGAGGATGCCATGGCTTTTTCTCAGTATTTGCCAAATGTGGTCAAGTTGGACGAATTACAAAAAATTACCCAAAATTTAGACCACGAACTTGCTGAATCTCAAAGAATTATGAAAGAGATCAGAACTATGTTTGATGCCGCCTCTAAAGTAAACGTTTCACAAGTGAACAATAATAAACAGAATAAAGTAACACATACGATTACTTCGGAATTTCTAGATGCGAGTGTTCCAAATTTGATTATGTCGGACATGGAAAATGTGTCCGAACATCAAACTTCTGAGGAGGAACTGCAATCTGTAATAGCGGTTATGAACAATTATGCTGAAAATCTGAGAACGCAAGTTACAAGTTCACCATCACAAACCCTTTGTGGAAAATTTGAAAAGTTAGATCTAAAGGAATATGCATTAAATTTTGATCAACTTGCTAAAAGTTTGGCCAACATAAAGTTTAGTAAAGATGTTAACAACAGAAACCCAGAATTGGAAGCAAAGTTGGCACAGCTGTGTGAAGATGTTCATTCATTTACTCAGGTAAAATACTATATACTATACTATACTAGGTGCTGCTGGTGATTTTTCCCGCACAGAATTTAAAAAAAACTTATTAACCTATGTATTCTAAACTCTACATCTATCGAATTACATCAAGATACTGTGTACTGCTCTAGAGATACCTTCTAATAAACATCCATTCATCTAAACTTTCACATTGATGTTTTTAGTAAGATTTTGTACTATTTGTATGACTTTTATGAATGTTAAACTGGCTATTCTCCTATATAGTGTGTATTCCTGTATCTTAATGTATGTTATGTTTTTTTAGATGGTAGAAACCAAAACAGCTATAAGTGAATGCAACAAAAATTGGACAGATAATCAAAAAGGAAGCGAACAGACAAATGCTCTATGTTACGATGAAACTATTAACAAATTACTTAATGGAATAAATGAAGTAACATATCTTTTAAAGAATAAACACTGAACTTTGCAGACATGTCTGGAAAGTAACAAGTTTATTGGCTGACAAAAACAACATTTAAATAACAGAATCTTGATTGTAAGGCCAAGCTTAACTCCAAATTACATTCATATTTTGTCATCAGACAGTAAAGCGGTGCTTACAAAGCCATTTTCAAGATTCATTTTGCTGTATGAGGATTCGACTGAGTGTAGAAGATTGATGTTATTCCCAATTGTCAAACCTGATAATCAAGTTAAGATGATATTTAGACCCTTATTATCCTTTCATAATGATTAAATAAGCAAAAATGGTTTGAAATTGAATATTCTGTCTACTATGAGCAAGTTATTTCTATAGCTTAATTTCTAAGTTTTTATTTCAATTTTGTACCGGAAGTATAATAGTTATTTTTCATGAAATAATTTATTTAATAAGATTTAAATGAAAAGCTTTTAATCTAACTTGGTGAAAACGACTTCTAAATGTATAACCCTGTTAGAAGTACTAACTTAGCAATTAATTATTCCTATAATCAAGCATAATAATATAAATATTATAAAAATATTAATATTTTTAAGACTTATCAGGTTATTGTAAACACTGAGAATGTCAATAAATGGATTATCTAAAAATAGTCAATTCTTTTACTTGTTTATTTTTATAGTAAAATAAATATAAAATAAATAAAAAAAGCCATCAAATAAAGCAAAATAGTAATTTGGTAAAAAATAGAAAATAAAAAATAATACAACACAAACTAATTAAAATGAGTGAGAGATAGTCATATAATACAAACTAAAATTAACAATAAGGTAATTTAAATAGAAATATTATGCTGTCTGTACTTATGGTCGCGTCATGCTTGTCTCGTTATTCCGAACCGTCAAGTCTTATTCTCTTTCTGTCTATATCATTGTCTCTGTTATCATTTTGTTCGTCGTCATTCATTCTTTGATCGTCACTCTTTGTAGGCTTTTCATCAGCCTCCATAACTTTTAAGCGTATACCACATACAACCGCACCATTTAAACATTCTATGGCTGCCTGCGCCGATTTCATAGATGCATATTTTGCAAAACCAAATATTTTATTGGGGAATGTTGAGACATGTATAAGGTCACCAAATCTACTGAACACATCTCTCAATACAGAGCTAGGGGGAGGCTGAGGCCTACAAACTATAAAACATCTTTGAACCACTCGGCTTGCATTGTTTGCCAAAGGTTGGGGCGGAGGGAGGGGGATGCTACAGTAATTCATATCATGTTCATGTTCCTCGGATATTTCAGAAGTACAAGTAACAACTTTAATTAAAGTGGATGCTTGTGCTATCGCATCCGCTAGTTGCACTAAGTTAGGAGAGCCAGCATCAATAGCATTTTTAAAATTATTGACTATACTACTCAATTCTGCTGCAGCTTTATTCAAAGGATTCTTATCAGGCCAGACTGTTAATATTTCCCCAGAAGGAAATTCAAAATTATTAAGCTTGTCTATAGCCAATGCAGCTGCTTTGTTATCCTCATATGTGATGTTGGACTTGCACACACCATTATATGTATCCACGGCATATTGACAATTTTTCATTCCAGGTACAATATTAAACAATTGTTCTATATACCGTTGAGGCACAGCAGGGAAGCATTTAACATTTACTCTGTTGAAATCAAAAGGTTTATTTAATGTTACTCCATTTAGAATATCTCTCTTACTGTCATCTCTTTGATGATAGCGTTCTATATAGTTGTCCCTACATGGAGAATTACTTGAATGATAGCTATCCATCTCCAAGCTATTCCTACTTCTTTTTAATTCCTCCTTAGGAGTTGCAAACATAGGTTTGTACTTCCTGTCACATTCTTCATAAGCCTTTGCAGCGTCAACAAATGTTTTATATTGAACATAGGCAAATCCCTTATTGGTTTCAGTTAATTTATCCTTTTGCAAATGAACCGATTCCACATGACCAAAATTAAAGAAATGCTGTTTTATTTCACTTTCAGTTGCCTCTCTGTGGACTTTAATAAACAGCCGCGTATACCTATCCTCACTGCAGCTGCTGGCGTCATTTCTATTCACAGCAACCATCACTTTAATAGGCTTTGAGTCACTTTTCAAGGTTTTGAGATGCAGTTCTTGAATGGCCAGAGCTGCTGAAGAAGTTTTATTAAATTTAATGTAAGCTACGCCTTTGGATTCGCCTGAAGTGCGGTCCTTCGGTATGTATATATCTTCAATGGTACCAAATTGCTCAAAGTACGGCCTTAGGTCTTCTTCTCTGATTTGTTTGCCACAAACAACAAAAATCCTGGAATGAGGAGGCTTTTCCTCCTTTCGTTCTTCATGTCGTACGATTTGGTTCCAAGTGCTCATTATAGTCCGTAAAGTTTTCAAGTGTCGAGTCAACAGTCAAGTCACGTTCACAAAGTACTTTTCTGTGCAATTATTTGTAAGCATTTATTGAAGAACGTCGATGTCAGTATCCCTCCAGTCCGATAACGTCTTTTTGAGTAATTTGATTGTAATTTAATTATTTTTAAGTTACTTTCATCCAAGTTTGTAATATTGATATTACAATTTTCTTACGTCAAAGTGATCAAAAAGTTAAGTTTATTTGTGGTTGATTTTGTTGAGTTGTTTATTGTTGCCAAATAGTTGCTACAGATTGCCAAATGCCAAATGATACATGGAAACCGCTTTCTAAAATTATTAAAATTAAATTGTTATTTTACACTGTATCTTACTTTCTCCTAGCAAAAGTTTTTCAAAAAAGACAAACTACTTCATTGTTAGTTGTATCAAAAAAATTTAAAATATTTTGTTGGTTTGTAAATTACAATTTCCGAACAATTTCTAAGTTATTGAATTTTAGCTGTCATCACAAAACTTTGACAATTTGACAAGCATCTTTCTTTTGTAAACATTGAGAACCATTTAATTGATTTCTGGAAATGTAAACCTGAGAAGAATGTAGCATAAAAGTGTAGGAATTGTAATTTTGCTATATTTGGGCTTTGAATTATTTGTGTATAACGGCTAACTGTGTAATTCTCGTAGCCTATTTCGAATTCAGTGAAAATGTTCTCAAAGTACATCACCGACATTTATCTACAATAATACGCAATTGACTACAGTAATATTAAAATATGTATCCGACTATGGAAAATTTCTTAATGCAATCGAGGCAGAAGTTGTACAGGGGCGAAGAGTTTGAAGACGAGTTGAATGATTTGTTTAATAAAAAGTTTAAATTCCGCTTTAACAGTGAGTGGACATTGCCGCCTGGCGATACTTGGTTTACTGATGCACCTTGGAAAGTAAAGGGTTTGGAATATTTGAAAAGTCGTTTAAACTTCCATAAGAGTCAACTGAACGACTTTAGCATTGAGGAATGGAGTAGTCACACTCGGCGACGCAATCCTGCCGGCGAGGTTTGCTGGAAGCTTAGATGCCTGGTGAACCCCGAATTTCTCACGCAGGCCTGGACTAAGTTCTATGAGTGTGCTTCAACATACAACATTGTGCCACCAGAGGCTATTTCGGACATGAAAATGGTGTCATTACATCTCTGTGAAGCTCCCGGTGCATTTATTACATCATTAAACCATTATTTAAAGCTACATCACCAGGCTATTGATGTAATTACTTTTTTACACTAAAAGTATTAATTTAATGAAACTTTATTTTGATTCTATGTAATAATAAGTTGTACTGTTTCAGTGGAAATGGGTAGCAAATACTCTGAATCCATATTATGAAGGCAACTCATCATCAAACATGATCAGTGATGATCGCTTCATGTTCCACACTTTAGACAATTGGGACTTTGGTGTTGACAACACTGGCAATCTGATGCATTGGGAAAATTCACAAGCTATTATCAAGAAAGCCAAGTCCTTAGGCAAGGTAAGACCCATTTAACAATGTAACCTTTGTTAATACATCTTAATTTTCATCTATACTTAGTTGAAAGGAATATATCATTATGTGTCATAAATTGTATAATTGTGCAGGTGCTGCTAGTAACTGCCGATGGATCAATTGATTGTCTCCAGAAACCTGATGCCCAAGAAGAAGTTACTTCACCGCTCCATTACTGTGAAATTATAACAGCACTACAAGCATTAAGCCCAGGTATAGTAATCCTTAGATATTTGCAGCTCTTAACTTCATGTGGCCTGCTGTGAAGCACACATTTATTTTAGCAGAAGGGTACTGTGCAGACCATCAATGACATTAAGACACCATGATATTTGACTTTATTTGGTTAAATTTATCACAGTTAAGATAATAATTTTTAATAATTCCCTTTCATTTTCAGGTGGAACATTAATCTTCAAATTGTTTACTATTTTCGAACATTCCACAGTGAACCTTTTGTATCTACTTAATCAGTTGTTCAAAGAAGTAAACATTTATAAGCCAATAACATCCCGTCAAGGGAATTCTGAGGTGTATGCTATCTGCATGCAATACAAAGGTTTAGATCTGAAACCTTACATACCAATATTACAGAGTGCATTTGGAACAGAACTCTATTCAAATAAATCATTGTTCCCACTTGAGAAAATACCTGAATCATTTCTAAAGCAAATTGAAGAATGCGCATATTACTTCTGCTCGATTCAATGTCATGTTATAAACAATAACCTCCAAGCATATCTCATGCAAAAGAACATAGCTCTACACAGGGATATGAAAAAGATCAGGGCCATTGTAGCTTCTGAGTTTATTTGGAAATACAATCTCAAACCGATTAGTAACAATCAGGAACTTTTAAAAGGCACACTACATGAAGAAAATAAAATAAACACAAATCCACGATACCATAGAGGCTCGTATACCGAACGACAACTGTACACAAAGATGTCATTAAAAGAAAAACATAAAAATTTGAATATGTTCCTTCAAGCTGAACTTCTATCCAACCCAATGATACATATCACAGAACCAGTTAAATGGATGACTGGAGCGGAGTCCTCAAAGATAGATGTCGTTTTCACATATGGAAAACCTTTGCTAAAAGTAAACAGTTCAAAGTTCATATTTGTCCCTATCTACAAACTTTACCAACAGATTCTAGCTGAGGAGGAATTCAAAGAGATCATTCTCTACAGACCCGCTAAACCAAAAATTGATCCTAGTCTATTAGGACCTGAACCATCTAAAATTATTACACTACCCGAGTTCCAATACAGGGAGAGTTACAATGTTTATGAGAAGAATTGTTTTAAGACATTACTGAATGGAATGCGGGAGTTACTGGATGGTGAATCAATTTTATTGCAGAATTTCAACACATTGACACATTTCAATGTTAGTATTGTCTATATTCTCTCAAAGGCGTGTTTTGAAAAGACAGGACTCACTTCTTGCGGAAATATCATTCTTAGCAAGTTGATTAACAAAAATTGTTTAAAGTACATGGAATATATTGACGATGAATGCAACAATATTCGTAAGGATGAAAAGAAGGATGTGTTGAATTGCCTCCCGGTTCAGGTGACCAACTCCGAAGATTTCTTCAGTAACATAGTCTTCTACAACAATACTTTCTATAGAAATAAATGCATCGAATACTTGGAAAAGATTAAACAATCTTTATAAATGTATAAATATTTCTTATATTGTGTATTCAATGTGTAGAGAGTATTTTTTTAATTGCTTTTATTCTTGTAATAAAACCTGTTATTGTCTTCTAACAATGTGTATTAAAGACTTTCTGAATGTTTCACGATGTTTTTTCTATTTTAAATAAATAAAATTGTACTTCTTAACACTGCAAAGTATTGTCTATTTTATTTTATGAAAGTATTCTATACGACGAATCATATTAAATTGCTTATAGAAGGAAATCGACGATGTTTAAATGAATGAAATTCAGGCTTTCTTATTACATTTTTTTAAACCGGAAACGGTAAAAATAAAAATAACCGTAGAACCAAAGACAATAGAAGGAACGCCGAACTTTCATTTTCTATTGCAATTTGAACAAACTGTCAGAATCAGAATGTCACATCTCAGTTCAAAACAATTGCTTATAAACTGGTTTATTTGATAAGTATATATTTTTACTGTACCTAGTGATAAAATAATCAATATTTGTTGATCACTGTGGATTCCAACCGCAACACAAAATGAATATAATAAATGAAGGTAAGAGAAGTTTTTAATTTCTAACCTATACTTAAGATTTTGGCGGCTTTGTAATTTCACATTGATTTTAATAGTTAAAACAAACAATGGCCACTAGAATCGTAACCTTTAACAAAAAGGATAATAACTGCACAATTATATATGCTATTTCCTTTGAAATAACAATATATTTGACACCATATAGTATCACCTTGTTGAATACCTTGGCAATATGTATTTGCAATTTAAACTAGTAGAGTTCGGATATAAGTCAATTACTTACTACTTACAATAACTTTCCATACATAAAAGTTCTATGTATAAATGTTTGCCAATTTGTGTTTTAATTTGTCCAATATTTAATATTTTATTTTTACATAGGAACTACTATTGAAGATCTCTGGACACCATACAAAGAACTAGTATCAGTGGTGGAGGGTTACTTGGCACATGAAAGTGGAGGAGCTCCATATGCTGTGCACACATTTGAAGCTGTATTAAGAAGGCACAAACAGACATTCCTATCACTCTTAAAATATCCTGTAAGTTATGACCAATGTAAAACTTAATTACTTATAAACTCTTCATAATTTGTGATAATTTTTACATGTAAAGGTTAAAAATATCAGAACGGTGAATATCTGGGTCTTTTCAATATTGTGAAGTTTTTTTAATAATTGTCTTGTTCACAGCCTAAAAATCCAACAAGCAGAGAAGAAATCAAAAGAGGTGTGACAGAAGGAGTCAATTTACCAAGCGTGGGCAGAACTTTGCTGTCCAAAGAGCTTGTTGATGAAGCAATCATAATATCAGGTATTACAGAAATTTAAAACCTATAATGATGTATGAAAAAAATGTTTATACAGCCTAAAACTATCTAAAATCATAATGTTAAATGAAAACAGCTTTATTTCATAGGCATGAGATGAGATCTAGGCCAGTAGTTGTTGTCCCTGGCTATGCCCATGTCTCTGCTCATTACATTGCTCTGAGTGTAAATCTATTCACAAATACCTATTGATTTTTACTTCAGGTAATAATAAATTGTGTATTT
>NW_013527359.1:427996-428330 GCF_000836215.1 Papilio polytes
GCGCGCGGCCTGCTGGCCGTGCTGCTGCTGCATGATGGCCGCCGCGCGCTTGTGCAAGCACTCAGACATCTCGTTATGGCAAGAGATGGAGTCTCATGGTTACTATATTGCCTTTCAATTGTTCATTTATACATGTACTAACAAAGATTTTTTTAAATTGGCCCAGTAGTTTTTGAGTTATTACAATGCATACAAATATTCAAAAATACAGACCTTTCCTTTTTATAATATAAGTATAGACGGGCTGTCGCCCGCAAATTTCATTAGCGCATTAAAAAAAAGTAGACTATAATATGCCCGTCTATGTCAGCTACCCTTCAGTAAAAGTACGGTC
>NW_013527359.1:428610-429244 GCF_000836215.1 Papilio polytes
ACCACCTGCGCCTCATACACACCATCGAGACCACCAGGTATCACCTCCCCCTCCCCTCCCCTCTCTCTCTCAATAAAATACAGTTTTTATAATTTTACGCGGATGAAGCAAGGAACAGCTAGTGTAATATATGTACATATGTGGGTCTACTAATAATGGTTTATGTTGCAGGAAGCTGCTCGCCGGCGTTATCTTCGCGGCGTCAGCGCAGCGAGGACTCGATAGAGATATATTGATTAGATTGTATAGAGAAGTAAGTTTCATGTTTTTCAGTATTATTATATGTTTTAGATCCTATTTATATAGTTAAAAATGTTGCAGTGTCTGAATCTGATATTTCGCAAATATTTTTTTAATTTGATGTTAAGGAAAATTCGTTTTTTTATTTTATTTTTAAGCAGAGTACGTTAGGGGGTCCTTTAAAAAGCGGAATATTTTAGGCGACTAATTTTTTAATTCCGTGCTGACGAAGTCGCGGGCAACCGCTAGTGTTACACTAACAAGTTTTAATTTTACTTGCGTGTGCGCAGCAAATGACGTCAGCGACGCACGGGCCGACGGGCGCGCTGGACGAGGTGTCGCTCGCGCTGCAGATGGCGCTGCTCTACGCGCTAGACCTCTCCGTCTTACACAA
>NW_013527359.1:439670-442341 GCF_000836215.1 Papilio polytes
GAAAATCACATTGATACAGCGGGATTCGAACCCAAGACCTGTAGATTACAAGTCAAGTGTTTAAACCACTGAGCCACCGACGCTCTTAACTTAATGCTCTCTCTGTCCGCGTACAATTAAAAAACAAAAGTAAATAGCCTATGTGTTCTAGACTGCTCTACATCTGTGACTAATTTCATCGAGATCTGTTCAGCAGTTTAGTGTACAAACTAACAAACATCCGTATAAACTTTCGTATTTAAAATACTTACTAATATAAATGCGAAAGTTTAGATGGATGGTTTGTTAGAGTTTGTAGCCTAAACTATTAAACGGATCTCCATGAAATTTGCCATAGATATAGAGGATAGTCTGAAAGAACACGTAGGCTGCTCACTTTTTTAAATCCACGCGGACGGAGTCGCGGATAACAGCTAGTAGTATGATAAACTCTAATAGCTAAAGTTAGTAAAAATAAATTGAATTAAAAAAATACATGTATTTTGCTATATGACCACATTTTGCTAATTAAATAAAAACCTATATCAAATTTCTTCTCGTTTTATATAAATAGCTAGAAAATATTAGTTAAAGTCCAAGGAAAACACAAAATACTTTAAGTTATCAAGGGTCTATGTTGAAGAGGTTTTGGGCTCTGATGGAAAGGGAACATATTTTTTGAAGTTATATATTTTTTAAGTTACCAAGGTTTGTTTGAGTTATAGAGGTTCTACAGTACTTTTCAAGCTAAAAGTAAGCAGTGTAAAAGTTATTCAGTGGAAGTGTACGTTACGCGCAGGGCGAGCCGCCGCTGCAGCGCGGCTTCGTGGAAGTGCTGCTTAAAGACATCAAACGCATCATACAGTTCTCCCCCGTCTGAACACACACTGGCGTTAGAACATTACGAATTTATTATTTTTTGATACTTTTGATGTAACAATTCACCTTGATATGTAAATATATGTTAGTAATAAAATATTGTTATATGATAATTCGACATTCTGTATTTGTATGAAAAAAATAATTTAAAACCATCGATTATTTTACTGAAATTTATCACAAGATTAAGGGCATGTTCCACTGGAAATCCAACGTTAAAAATATGTGATGGAAATATAGCCTTTTAGTTTGACAGTGACGTTGTTTTGAAGCTATCTGAGCCTCTATCAGCCAATAGTGGGAGATGCTCTACAGTTTTTTTGTTCCATATTTAAATTTTGATAATTATTAAAAATCAATGCCCATATTTGCGATGTACAAAAGAATATCGACAGCAATTTTTGGCAGTTTTTTTTTTATTAATAGTATAAGACAATAAAATATTTAGTTATCCTACGGCCATATACTGGAACGAATCTTGAATACTTTGCTTCGTAAAACGCTTACAAGATACACGTCATTTGTAAGGAATTTAGAGTTTAAGCGTGTATTAACCCTTAATTCAGTGGCAAGTGACAAATAATTAAAAAAATATTCATACCACATTAATATTTCAAAACCAAAAAATGACATTATTAAAAAAAAAATACTACAATAAACTCAATCGAATTAAGAGTTAAAAATGTTGTTACATGTTTAAATAACGTTTCAGTATTCGGCCGATGTATCTTTTTATATTAGGATTGTGAATATTTTATGTACTTTTGCAATAACATAAAAAAACAATAATTTACCACACGCGAATTAACGCCTAATGATGCGTTCTACGCAGTATTTTCACATCCACGAAGTATTTTTGCATTTATATCTCTTTATGTTGTATTGTTTATAATAAAAAATAAAATATGAGAACTAAGTCGAAGACATTAATATAATCTGTCCCTGTTTTTTAAAACCTTTTGTAATATTAAATTAATTAATAAGACAAATTCTGTAGAGTTTTATTATAAAATCCCTTATACCTTATCCTAATCCATTTATCCTATAAGGGCGCACACCGTATCTAAACTATCGAACAAATGTTGTTCGATTGTCGATTGTTTCGTTGCCAATTTAGTTGCACAAATAAAAATCGATTGGAGTACCTTCATATAAGCTCATAGGAATCAAAGCGAGACTAGACAGTAGTACGATAGTTATTCTCAGGTTTGCACGCTCTATATACGAAAACTTTATTCAGAGTTAACATAGGAAAAAAAGAGCGGAGCGTAAAATACGTAGTTCTTTGCTAACTACTTTTATAGTCATTCCAAATTAAAATAAAAATGCAAAGTTTAGAACGTTAAACGTTACGTTATAACATTAATTAACGTTAAAAGATTAATTTAATCAATTTTAAATCATAATGGCTGACCTCTTCATATAACAGACCTTTGTAGGCACCGACTAGAACCGCACATCGTCAGGGTTCTTTAAAAATGTAAACTCTACCATAATTTCGTTTTTTCCCGCTTAAAATAACATCGGCATAGCAATATTAAGCGGGAAAACAATTATTGACGCTTACATTTCCGTTTTGTTTTTCTTTTTTTTTCTTCTTGGTGGCCAGTATTAATGGAAAAGGCCGAATATAGCCTTAATTAAATTATTAGTCAAACACCTCAATATGAGGGCCAATTACGCCAGAGGAAACGACTAACGTACCACCTATAGGGGTAAACAAAAAAAAATAATGCTCAATTTTAAAAGTAAACAGTGACTATTTGTAATCAGTAAAAGAAATTCATTTATATTAAATACAGTTCTGGTTGTT
>NW_013527359.1:443306-488319 GCF_000836215.1 Papilio polytes
AGCGGCGAGCTCTATACAAAAAGTACCAACTCACCGGCGCATAATTGATAGGTCAATTTCGCAAACCGTACATAATAGAAGCCTTAAGTTGAAATAAATCCCAGTATTTTCCATTGAGAGGCCGGGGCGCTCTCGACGTGCAACTATCAATTTAATTGGGACTCCGCGGGAGGCTCTTTACCTCGCTTAACTTTTCGATTTACATTCAAAACGGTCTTTTAAAAACCAACTCAATAACTAAGGGTCTAAACCCCCGTTTCGTGGCGTACTCTAGATGTCATCCGAGCGGAAAAGTTTGCGGCTTGCGAACGATTGGCGGGTCGCGAGAGGGCGGAGTCCCGGGCTCCGCCCCCGTAGCGCCGCGCATGCTAAACGCGCGTTAAAGCCCGTTTAAGCGGTATTTTGGGCCAAAACCGCAAGAAAATGTACGTAACGTCGGTTAGGAGTAGGGCGTTGCTAAATGAAAAGATTTTCTTGGTTGAGCGGTCTGAACATGGCTGACAGTCGGGGAGAAAGCGCGCGAAAGTGCACCTCGCATTGTATATATCGCTTTCCTAATTAATACAGCAAACAGGATATCATTTACAACAATTATCTAAATTTGTACCGCGAGTGAAATTCGTATTGAAATAGTATTTCATTATTTTAATAAAACTTTGGGACTCTGTTTTTTTATAATGATTTGAAATATATTTAATGTGGAATGCGTACGATTTGAAAGTATAGAATGCAGGACAGTCACAAGTCGTTTCTGATCAAAGACCTACTGGGCGACGTGTTGAGGCCCGGCGCCCCCGGTGCGCCCGGAGCACCCGCTGCACACGCCGCCACCGCAACTCACGGTGAGTAACCAACTAGAAATATGTGAACAAACGAGAGTAGATAGTGAGGTTGTAGATGAAAGCATTATTTTTTAAAATTAATACAAAACTATTGTGATTGATGTAAAGTTTAACTTTACAATAAAAATGTATCCTCGTTAAATTAATGCGTAATTTATACCCTATGAATATTACTAAAATCTATCCGAAAACGAGGAAAATGTGACGACACTGCAAATCTGCCGCTAACTCGTATTGCGGTTCTCTTAATGAAGATAACAAATATTTATATAGTTTTCATTTAAGGCATCTCAGTTAATTTAACGAAAAAAAAATACTGGAGTTATGTATCTCAAAATTTAGACAAATGAAAAGTTAAATAATGTTTAAATACTTTTGGTACATAAATAGATATAACTATTGTCACAAAACCCAATTTAAATTTTGTAAATCATTAACTTTCGTTCGTGCCTCCATTCGTGTGAAATTATAAAATGGTTAAGCGGCCTGTGTTCATCACTATGCTTTTATCGAGCTCCGTGAAATTGTTTAGGTGGCACACTCCAACAAAAATCCATCCATCCACTTAAACTTTCGTAATAATAATGTTAGTACGATTAATCTTACTAATATTGTATATGCGAAATTTTAGATGGATGGATGTTTGTTAGAACTTGTAGCCTAAACTGCTGAACAGATTTCAATGAAATTTGGTTTAGATGTGGAGGATAGTCTAGAAGAACACATAGGTTACTCACTTTTGTTTTTATTAATTCCACGCGGACGGAGTCGCGAGCGAAAGCTAGTAAGAAGTAAAATTTATCAATATAGTACTTATTGCCACTGAAAGATGAGATAAAAATCCGTAGCATGTTTTTTTTTTAATGTCATGACCACCGAGCTTTTGTGTTCGCGTCCGGATAATGATATACGGCAACGAGCATGAGGCCACCAGAATTCCCTGAAATGGCGAAGCAACTGCTGGACATAGACATTCGCAATTGCAGATGCGTTTCGTAACTTTGATTTATGAAGGAGGGGACGCACGGAAGGAGGATATTTCCTCTTCGTATATGATATACACCTCCGTTAAATCCGGGATTGGGACTAAAATTAGGCCTCCGGCACTACATACATTAGACAAAAGGCCGCTTCTTGCTTGCTTGCTGGCTTTCTTCCACTTCACGCTTGTCTTCTGTGTGGTCGTGGTATTTCACCAGACAAACAGACGCATTTGTGCGAAGATGTTAAAGCGGTCTCTACCGTAGTTAAATGTAAGGGATATCGGTATGTTTTTCGGCCAGCGGACGATAATTGTTGCAGCGGAAAATTGAACGATTATAAAAGAAAGTAAAAAAAGTCGTGGTCTAAATAATAATGGAGAAGTATTACGTAAATAAAAATAATAAAAAAAACTCATTACTTGAATAACGAAAAGAGTGAAATACTAAAGAAAAACAAGTAACGGAATGAATTGCTGTTCCTTTTACACCTTATGAAATGTAACCAGGTTTCAATTTACATTTTACATTAATATTTAATGAATGTAATTTGTGACATGAAAACTTCGTAGCGCGTCTCGTAGCACCGTAGCGCTTTCGTAGACTTTTAATTGGACCGAATCTTGAGGAGTGGCGAGTATTTTTTTATTTTTGCTTAGGAGTGAAAGATGTCAATGATATAATAATCTTTATTTCAAATAATAATTCTGTGGACTTTTTAGACTAGAGTTTTTTTAAAAGTTAATAGTTAATTTCGATAATAGTATCAATGTTAAAATTGTAAAGTTTGTTCAACACTTAGACTTTTTTTTATTTAAAAGATGGCAAACGAGCAAGCGACCACCTGAATCCACCGAGATGGAAAGCGACCGCTGCCCATAAACATCTGCAATTGCAGATGCTTACCCTTAATTGACGGAGGAGGGCGCACATGAAAAGGACATTACCCTTTCCTATGCCTCTCCTCCACCGTCAAATCCATTTTTCCTTCCCATCCTTTTCTCTTAAGAAAAGGGTGGAAAGGGAAATGGACTAAAATTGGGCCTCCGGCACCACACTCATCAGACGAAACGCGGAATTGCTTCCACTTCACGTCTGTTTTCTGTGTGGTCGTGGCATTACACCGGGCGAGCCGGCCCATTCGTGCGAAGATGTTAAATCGGGCACTTCCTCTGTTAAACCTATGAATCGGATTTTAGAAATTATTTGGTATCGTAAATAACAAGATAAATAGTTATAAACCGTTTAACATCGCGTTCTAATTTACAAAATCTTTGAAGAACAAAATCTATAAATTGACTGAAGTTACTGAAATTAAAAGATAAAATTTAAACAGATTTTAGTAAGTGGTTACAATATAATTAAAAATGCGTATACATGCATGTATATCAGTGATTATTAGTTACTTTATTTTACGTTTTTTTTTAATCTGATGTAATTAAATTGGGATATGTAAGTTTCAATAAGGTTTCTTTGTTCACATAATTGGACTTTTATTGGAAATTAATTATACTGAGTTCAGTACATCCACATTGCAGTAAGAGTGTTAAATATTTAGATTTGAAAAGTTTAAATGATTTTTAATATTAATTAAATACTAACTGTTGCTCGTGACTTCGCCCGCTTCGCCGTGAAATTAAAAAATATAACCTATGTTCCTCACATATAAATTACCTTTCTAACGGTGAGAGAGTTTTTAAAATCGGCTGAAAAAACTACTGGTTTTTGAGTTATTTCAATACATACAAGAAAAAATAGTTAAATCCTACCTTTTTTTATGATATTAGTTAGTTCAGATTATAACTAAAAGCCCCGTAAATGTGTGAATATTTAGATTCGTTGGATAGTAACTTTAATGGTTATCAATACGCTGAGAAAATTGAAGTCTATCTTGTTTTTCATAAATAGATATATTCCTAACATCTGTAGCATAAATAAAGCAAGTTAAAAAGCTTACGCTATATTTTGGTGGTTCCCCAGTTGTTATTCCATAATAAGAATACAACCCCCCTTCTTTTATCATTTTATACTTACTGACAAATAGGGTAATGATGGCACGTATGTAAGTTTGTTTTTATGTGTATGTAGGTTTGTATGAAAATTCCATTGTGAAAACATACTGACATCCCTTACATTTAACAATGGTAGACCCCGTTTTAACACGCATAAATGCGTCTGTTTGTTCGGTGAAATACCACGACAACACAGAAGACAAACGAGAAGTGGAAGCAAGCCAGCAAGCAAGCAAGAAGCGGCCTTTATTCTAATGTATGTAGTGCCGGAGGCCTAATTTTAGTCCCAATCCCGGATTTAACGGAGAAGTATGTGCACCATATACGAAGAGGAAATATCCTCTTTTAGTGCGTCCCCTCCTTCATAGGTCAAAGTTACGAAATGCATCTACAATTTCGAATGTCTATGTCAGCATTTGTTTTAACTAATAAAGTGTCATTCGATTTGTCTTCTTCAGAGTATCATAAAGTTTATTACATCGACACAAAACACCTACAGTTGAGTTGAGAAATTAAATCATACTAAAAATGCGAAAGTTTGGACTGATTGATGTTTGTTAGAGTTTGTAGCCAAAACGGTTGAACGGATTTCGATGAAATTCGGTATAGTTATAGAGGAGAGTCTGGAAGAACGTATATGCTACTCATTTCTGTTTTTAAATTCCACGCGGACGGCGTCGCGAGCGAAATTTATTACTTATTTTCATTTCTTAGAGCGCGCGCACGCCTTTGACTAAACAACTATCGCACATTGTTTAGTCGCGTTTTCCTATGGGCTTATATGGAGGTATGTACTCTACTTGATTTTTAGTTGTGCAACTAAACAGTTGTATTGGCTGCGAAACAATTGACAATCAATTGTACAATAGTGTGATAGTTTAGTCAATCGTGTGCGCTTTTACTTTATTTCCGATGTGTTCGAGTGTATTCGTCTTTTAGAGTGAGACAGACTGTTTTTTTATATTATGGTTAGGTTCATCATCTTTCTCCTCATCCTACTCCCATAGGGTCAACGGGTTTTTGTCCTCCCTTTTTGATCATGTCACCTTTTACGCAATCGATCTATCTCTTTCTCGGTCAACCTTCACCTATGTACCCTTCCACATTCATAACTAACGTTCTCCTTGTAACATGCGATTCATCCTTATAACATGCCCATGCTAACCTTTTACTCCTTACCTTCTCTATTGGGGCTATTTTCAAACTTCCTCTAATATACTTATTTCGTATCTTATCCATGGTTAGGTTATTATTTCTTAGTGTTCAGGATAGTTTAATATTTTCTTATAAATAATTTAGTAACACACCATTTTAGTTAGACAAATACATAATTCATAACCGGCAGCTAACTAGTCGTATTAAGTGTGTTATGAAAAATGCATAAATATACAGTTAATTTACGTTAGAAGATTGTAAAATTAGGTCCTAATTTATGCACCTACATGCTAAGGGTGCGCGTACACTTGCAAATTGTCGGCTTATTAGCCGCCGCCCGCTCTCAGGCACGTACAGAGCCAGTTGGACGCTGCTTTAAAAGACACAAGTTACTGACGCTTACAAAACAGTTCCCTAATTATATTAACGTAATAGTATTCTTTTATAAGATGGGCAGACGGCAAAAAAACACTGGAGAAATATTTTGAACAAGGAAAGCGTATAATAGACAAGAATGGAAAGAGCTGGTGCAGGCCTATGTGTGACAGGACAAGTGGACAACTAGCCTAGGATAAAAAAAACATATCATAGATAATTCTTTTCTATGTTTAGTTTTAACTACTTTTTAGTCTCGGCAATAAAAGCTTAAAAATAGTATATAGTATTCTAAATAATCATACTAATATTATAAATGCGAAAGTTTTAACGGATGTTTGTTAGAGTTTACCGCCTAAACGGCTGAACAGATTTCGATGAAAGGCAAAATATTTATTTTGTTAAATTACATCTCTTCCAGAATTAATTTTAAATTATAACTAATTTCGCAATTACTCGTCCTGTTGTTTATTTTATCTTACTAATGTTATTAATATTGTAAATGCGAAAGTTTAGATGGATGAATGGATGAATGTATTTTTAATAAACGTCTGAACAGATCTTAATGAAATTTGGCATAGCTGTAGAGCAACGTCTGGAAGAACACGTAGGCTCTTTATTCCATGGCGGGTGGTGTCGCTGGCGAAAGCTAGTAATAAACAACACAGAAAATTAAATGCTAAATTCTATAGTATAGCGGTTCCTATTTAAAATTATCGATAGTTATAATAGGAACTTCTTTTCAAATTTCTACATTTAATTATTTTTTTAATTTCTACATTTTTTGGACATTACCTTTATAGCTAACTAGCTTTCGCCCGCGACTCCATCCGCGTTGAATTAAACAAAAACAAAAGTGAGTAGTTTATGTGTTCTTCCAGACTATGTTCTACATCTATACCAAATTTCATCGAGATCCGTTCAGCAGTTGACGCTACAAACTCTAACAAACATCCATCCATCCGTCTAAACTTCTGCATTTATAATATTAGTATGATAACAAATCTCATTCTAAAAAAAGTGGCACTTTTCAGTTTTTATTGATCCCGTTCAAGTTTCTTAACTTTAAATAACGATATTTACATATAAACACATTAAGTGTTTGGTGTTGGTTTCGATAATTTTCCACAGATGCTATTGTACTATTAAAGCTCGTATCCTATTCTCTTCTATTTTAATTTAGCGAATCCGTTCGGTTCTTTTTAATTGTACTTGCTCTACGTGACTTATAAATTAGAATACATAGATATTACTCTGTCAATACACTTGTAACCTGTTATACCAAAGTATCTACGTGCTCCCTTACCATTCCCGACTTATTAAGACAAGATCGAATGCTACCGGAGAGGTATAACCTCGTTGAAGCCGGGACAAGTCCGCGTCGAGCACGGCATGTAAACAACACGCGCGACAAATTATTGCAGACCCCCGCGGCGAGCATACCATCGACACCCTGTCACCTAATGTACTGCGGATAAACAGATTTGATACTCAAACAAAAATAAAATTAATAGAGATCTAGCCTTGTCGGTTACTAAGTGACAATCTTAAGTACTATTTAGTATTCAAATGTTAAGATTGGAATTTTAATTTTAAATTTTGAAACGAAGGCATTTATCTAAAGTGAAAAGTGATATTGAATCACTTACAAGATTATACTCTAAAATGTGATTAGTGTTTTCATACTACTGAATATGTTAATTCAATACAATACACAATATTGCCGTACGATAGTTTCCGTAATTGATCATTCATTAATACTATCAAGATTAGTAGGGCGTTGTACAGTCGTTAGTCTATTATTATAGGGTTGTCCGCTTTAACAACGAACCCCTAACAATCACTTAAAAGTAATTGCAAGACAAACAGACATTATGCGGCGGTTGTATCAGCCCTGATTGCTTGCAATTATTCTATTTGAAATTTGTAGCGATTGTTGCATTGATATCGTATAGTTAATGACTACTACGCCCTTTTATACTATTAATTTAGGGTCACTACAATCATTAGAAGAGTTTGTTGAAGTCATTGACGTGGAAGTAGCCGTGTTTTTTTTTTAATTTGTTAATATCATTGTACGAATCTATATAGATTTTTGATAAGGTGATCTTTAGAGCGTGTGCACACCTTTGACTAAATTATTGTACAACTGTCCAGTCTTATTTTGATTCTTATGAGTTTACTAGCTGTTCCCATGCGACATCATCCGCATAAAATTATAAAAATTTTATTTTATTGTTTACATTTGTCAAACTATCAATTACAAATGTCAAAATGACATGACATAATTATAACTTTGATTCCTTGATGTTGGCAACTTATGGTCTTTTTCCCACATTAGAGTTTTTATTCAAAATCATTACCCCCTAAGGTTAATGGCGTGAAAATATATAGCCTAAAGCGTGACGTAAGTGCATGGCTATTTATTAAGAAAGGAATTCAAAAATGTGTTGTAAGTGCTGACATCTTATGCAACAAAGAAGTGTGTGTTTACGCTTTATTATAATAGCATACATACAGAGGAGGGGAATTGGCTGCGAAAAAATCGACGATCGCATAACAGTTGTGCAAAAGTTTAGTCAAAGGTGTGCGCTTTTAAGGTGATTTGTTTATAATATGTTTATTCATAATTTATCTTGTTATTTATTCTATTCGTTTTAACGTTTGTTTCAAAGAATTATGCTCGCCATTATAGGTTTCACATACTTTTATGTTTCCTAGTGTTGTTTCAATATTGGTAAATATTGGATAGTTTTAAGTATTTGTAAAATAGTTAATAATGGATGTTAATACAAGTAGCATGAGTTTCTTAGTTTTTTTGCGAGAGACTTACTAACTTACGAAAGAATTACTTAATCACGTTTACATATGTCCGTCCAATTCCGTCTGCGCCGGGATTGCCGTGAATCATTTAGATCCTACCATATCCGCTAAGATGGTCGCTTTTTTGACCGACTTCCCAAAAGAAGGAGGTACTCAATTCGTCTGTATGTATTTTTTATTTTTTTTTTTCGTATCTAATAGGTTCTTAAGAGGGAAAGGTTTATTACTTTTAACACAGTAGAATACTGTTCTTTCTGATATTTCATTACATCTCCTTTTCAATGTAATACAAAAAAAAATTGATTGTCTTGATGTTAAAGTTTTGCTACTTGGTGCAGACCGCTAGTTCGTCTTCTGGACGTAAAAAAATACCTAATATCGTATTTTAGACATTCAAGTATCCCTGTCAATAGACATTCATATATTTACACATTCAGACGTAGAGGGGATAGAGACTTGCAGGGTGCGGGGCGAGGTAAGTCGGCGCGCGACCGCGGCGCGTGCCGGACGTGCGCACGCACAAGAGGCGCCACGCTGCGCTCGAGAGCATATGCACTCTCGCATTCAACGATAATTATCAATAGATTTTTGACTTTGAGTTTTATTGAAGGGATGTTTGTGAAGCGATGCTCCTGAATTAAGTGATTTAAAATATTCTAGGGTCATGTAGTATTGGGGAAGATTTTAAACAACTATTTATTAAGGTGATTGTTGTGGGTCGCCTAATTTTGTCTACCAAGATGTTTAATAAATATGAGGCGTATTTTTCAGTTACAAATTGATGGACTATTAACAAAATATAATACCTACTTAATTTGTAGAGACGTCACCTCTCTTCTACGTACATAAAAGTATAGACATAAAAAAAATGCTGTCATTTAATTCCGTCTTTTCTTTCGTATAAAAGTTATAAAATAAAAGAAATCCGTTATTAATAGTTAAACTGTAGAAGAGGTCAGAAAGTTTAAAGCACCTTGTTAGTTTGGGCTACGGGTCACGACCCACTTAGAAACGAAGTGTGCCCAGCCCTAACCTGTTACAGTTTTAACAAGCATTGAGTGGTAATTATTGTTCACAAGTTTTCTTTACAACTTCCTAATACGCGTGTTGTCTATGCCATTGGGATTATTAAGGGATTGTACAACATTTAAAAACAAATGTAAAAGAATTTTACATTATATAAAGAAAGTGGAAGCTTCCTTTGTCTATTAAATTATTTAAAACAACAACAAAAAAATAAAACCATCGTTTGATAAGACTTCACACTTAACCGCGAGCACAAAAGCGGGCTCAGGCTTACATAAAGACGTCAGTTTTGAAAAAGAACCGGCCATAGAGTTTCCGCTCTAATTAATGCCTGGGGGCGTCCCGCTCTCCAGCGATTCAATACGACGGCCCTGAATGGTGTTTTAGCGCGGGAAAATCTTGTCTGTTTGTGTCTTTTAATTTGCATGAAAATGGCGAGGCGCGTATTCACCACCATTCAGGCAGCGGGTCGCTTTTCATGGTTTTTCCAGCGCCAACTTAGACCGGAGTCGATTACTCGTTGGATTTTCGAAGGGGCGGGACTCGAGTGTTTCTCTCGTTATAACTTTTGCATAAATATTTTTTAGGGTCGGACAAGTAAGCGATCTTAATGTTCTAGCACGGATTTGTCTCCAATAAAGGGTGATTTTCCAGTTCTAAATTAACGGACTTTTCTGCAAAATGTAAACTTGATTTTACAATGTTAGTTAAAATATTCTTAATTTTTACACGTTTTTACGGCATAATTAAATTGATATGGCTCGATGTAAAAAAATGATGTATTTTTAAAGTTAAACATTTTAATTTGTTCCTTTAGGTGCAGTCCATGAAGATGTAGAAAGGGACAGTAGATGTCAGTCTTCCCCCGGCCACAACATAGAGACCTCCGACCTCGAGGATGATATCTCTGTCGGCGACAACCGCAGCGACACCTCCACGCCCAACAACAAAACTAGATACGGTTTCGACGCCGATGCCGATTGTTACCAGAAAAAAATCGATACCGACGATACAGAACGATCCTCTCCAGTCGAGTACAATTTGAATCGATTACAAAACTCGAGTTACAATTCGCCGTTTAAAGATGAAGATAACGAATTCGACAACCGGACGGAGGAGTCGATGAAGTTGTACGACAACGGACTCTTTCATTTGTACAGGACGGAAAGGGACGGAAACAAGGATGAGGCAGGCGATGGATTTATGGGTGGCGGTCTGTCAGAGGGTATCTATGGCCGATCCATGGACCTGTCAAAGAACTCCTTTCAGTCTCAACTGCTGGCTGGATTTGCATCAGTGATGGCCGGCAACTCGCAGAGGGAGTCGCAGGAGTCTGCTGGTAAGATGATTTTCTTAGCTCTGTATTTATGATGGAAGTACATAGATTCCATCCTAAACTTTTCTTACTGTCACAGATCGTCAGCAAGCTAAGTCCTCGACTTCATCTGGTGGTCGAAAGCCGCGTCGCCGGCGCACTGCGTTCACGCACGCGCAGCTTGCCTACCTTGAGCGGAAGTTCCGCTGCCAGAAGTACCTGAGCGTGGCGGACCGCGGGGATGTTGCTGATGCACTTAGCCTTAGCGAGACTCAAGTCAAGACGTGGTACCAGAATCGACGGTATATAGTGTCTTATTCAATAACATGCTCGTTTTGTCGTGTTTTCAGATCCATAAGGTGTTGTGTTTATTGTTCTAGAACAAAATGGAAACGTCAAAACCAGCTCCGTCTTGAGCAGCTGCGGGCGCAGGCGGCGAGCGGCGAGCGGGAGCTACCGCACGCGCTGCCCCTGGCCTGTGCACTGCTGCCGCCTTACCCGCCTTACATGCACTGCCACCTCTAATACCCCAGATCACTTTAGCCTCATCTGGATCAGTCCCATCTGGTGTCTCGTCTAGTTTTATATTAAGTAGTGCCAGCGTTAAACACAAGTAAAGTTTTTGAAATACCTATTTGACAACGCTGCAGTGCCAAAATTAAAGAATAGACTTTCCGTCGGGATTAGTCACAGAAAGAAGTGAAATGTTCCAATATACCATGTGCCATTTTTTTGATCTCATTTTAAATATTTAAGACCAAATATCCGTGCAAATGTATTTCAATGGACAAATGTGCAATACTTTTTTTAGTTTTTAGATTTAAATTATGTACTGTATAATGTATCTTAGGTATAAATGTGAATTTAGATCGTTTATTACATGTAGATTAACTTCTTCAAAAATTGTATTATATTTATTTTGAAAAATCAAAAGATATTACAATTAAATTATTTATTAATCCGTAGATTAATGTTAACGTATACAAAATAGATCTATTAAATACTACAAAAGGAAAGAAAGCTTTTCAATTTTGCCAATTCTCAAAATGTATACATTTCAATTCGTATAAAATTACGCAAATGAGTTGGCGCCATTTGGAGACAGCGCTGCCAACCGCCGGCAATTTGCATCTCTTAGTGACTTGTTAACATCTGCGGCGGCCCCGCAGCCGCTGCAGCGCTGCCACAAACAAGGACATACTCTGTATCGTTAAACGCAAATATGCTTCAATGCGCTGTCTCGCTTCATCTCACTTAAAATTCAAATATGGCGGGGTCCCGGAGTCGCATTATCTGTCAATTTATTCAAACGACATGCTAATTTCGGGACTTTTCACTTTGCAAATTTGTTATTATTTATCATCGTCTTTATTTCAGATTTGAGCAAATGAGAGTTTATTAAAGGGGTCGTGCTGCGAGGTAATTGGGCTGTTTTGATCTGGCAAGGGGTGTGCGCCTCTAATTGAAGTATTTTCCAACGTTTGAAGGGTAGTTATGTCTATGGTCGGGTAGCCGGAGCTGAATGGATTAGTTAGCGAGCTGGCTATGAGTAGATAACGATCTGTCAATGATGCCTCGTGAACTCGCGACCGCGGCGAACGGCGCGGCGGGCGGCGGCGGTCATTTCCCTTTATTAAAAACTGTTTAATTTGATGATACTGCATTTATAAACATAATGATACTTTACTTTTTTACTTACATGTCACTTGTTTGATTTTTCCACATTTTCCTTAGAGAGTAAACCTCCACTATAACCCAAAAATTGAAAAGTAACATTGACCGCAAACAGTTTCGAATAAACATTCATCAATTGTGAACAAAATGTTTACATTTAAAACAAATTAAAATCGTGTTTTGTTTACGCTCCGCTTACCATGGTTATTTCTTTTAAAATTCACTATTTTCATAAATCAAGTACTATAGAGTGAAAATGAACATTTTACTAACGAAGTATTTTCTTTTTCAATTCATGATAAAATTTGTCGATCTCAAAGATGTGGTGTCCGATGAAAAACATGACATTGGAAATGACCGTAGACAAGACACGGTAGACTTTGATACACATAGATCGAATAGAAGGTTCGAGAAAGAGGATGACGAGGAGTGGCATGTAGCTCATTTAAAGAATAGAAATAAAGAAGTAAGTAGCAGATGTGAAGCGGAAACATTCCAAGATAGAATCGCTAGATATAAACAATCTATCAGGGAAGATGCGTCATTATTGGAATTTGTGTCGGTTGACGCGATTCCAGTCAATGTGAAGGATCTTGAAGATCCTTGTTTAAATGTAGATGTTGAGAGACGTAATAAAGGTGACAGTGTGATAAACGAAAATATCACTAAAGTAGAATCAAAGGTAAACGTTACCATTGGTGATATAGTTTATAAGCCTGCAACAACAGCGAGTGTTAAAAATGTTTTGACCGCAGATGAAAACAAACCGGAGAAGATAAGACGCAGCGAGTATCAGTTTAGTTCTGTGGAGTACTATGAAGAGACTGCAGATTTTGATCCCGAGAAGTGCCCAGATGTAGTCGAGGTGATCTCACTGCAAGTGGATGATTTGCAGAAGATCGATATAGAGTGTGAGTTGATGATAGAATGGAAGAGTCTGGAATAGAGTACAGTATAAGAAAAAAGTAGTGACAGTAAATCCTCCCCTACCTTAGCCTACTCCCGTAGGGCGCACCGGGTTTTCGTCCTCCAAATAATTTTGTCATCCGCTCATCACTCAACATCATCTCAGTAAATATATAAATAAATTTCATACGAAATTAGACCCGTATATTAAATATCTGGATTTTTTGAGTTTTTATTTTAATCTGGTTAATATTGCATTAAAATTACTTTATGGTTCTTTGACTGTAAAGATGTTTAAGATTTCTAGGCGTCTTCTATGCACATTGTATATTAAATATAAATAGTGTTACGTACACCGAGATGTGGTATTATTAGTCGAGTTATTAAACATTTTGTGTCTTTTAAAATCCGCGTCCTTTTAGTGTTTTCTTACATTCGTTATATTTACTCATATTAAACAGAAACTCGTTATAAAAAATGAAAATAGATTTAAAACTAAAAAGTTATTTGCATGATGTTCTGAAATCATATTTCATTTTCATTGTTCGGTACAGATGCAATGGTTTCGCCATGTTCGATAATGAACTGTGATTTTTAATTTCGCGGTGCTGCTTTACAAATATAACGTACATAGATAGCACAATTCATTTTAATACTTCCGCATTGTCTTATAAATAAATAAACTAATCGTAAATATTAAAGAAACGGAAATTGCAGGATATCTTATTTGGTGTCAAGAAAAATCAACAAAGGTGTGGTCATAGTTCGTGTAAACTTAGTACTCCTAGCGCCATCTGTTAAAATATTAGAATTATATTTTACGGTGTAGTTTGGAATAATGTTCATTTAGTCTTTAGATGGCGCTGTTAACAATACTGCGAAAAGGTTATTAGCGAACAAAATAAATCTTTGTGAAATGTATCAGTTATGGTTAAAGAGATTCAAATAATAATAATATTATTGAAGTGTTTTAGTAAAGTAATTTGTAATTGAGATCATAAAATTCGTGATAATTGTTAAGACTTCATACAGATGGCAGTTTCACATATACACATCATGGATAAACAGCGCCATCTGTTATTTGATTTTTAAAATGAGACGAAAATGAGGGATAAACCTCGTACAGTAAGATTTTCGTTATTTTTTGAATTTCGAACAACATGCACAACTTCGATGCAGTGTCTATGTATGTTCAGAGGACAAAACAGTTTGTCTCATTTTTTCAAAGCAACTTAACCATCTGTGGGAAAGAGATAAATAGAAATAAGGTACAAACGCTTTAAAAATATTCTTATCCAGTTCCTCCTACTCCTTGAGCTTTCCTCTATGTGTACTCTAGTATTCTGATTTCCTAGTATTTGTGACGTCAGGTGCACGTGCACCCCACCGCAGAAAATTAACTGTTAGCACAATTTGGTAATTTTTTCGGACATTCCATTCCGTCATAAATGTAAGAATTCCTTCCTATCGATGTGAATTTATGGGTGAAACACGAGAACGTTTAAAAATCAACTTTGTCTATTCTATTTAAAGTAATAACTTTTTTTTAAATGTCGGCGACAGTGCGGCACACAATAAAACACTTTTATATCAAACAAAACATCTTCAAGCATGTAAATATATATAATATTATTATTTTAAATCTTTATCAATCACATCTTGCACGTTATTACAGTTTTCGTGCCTCTTTTGTTTTTCACTGCAACTTTTTATTTTAAAATAGGCAAATTCTTTATGGCCAGTATGCCACCTCTTTGACTGTATACGAACTACTTGTCAGTTAAAGAGGATTTAAAAAAAATTAACTGTCCATTTTCACAAATGTGCATCTCCTTTTGAAGCGATCGCTTTTCATAAGTGGGGCCCGCATTGTTTTATTACTTTAGCGTTATGATGTACTGGTACACTGCGTATAAGAAACACGTGGCTACACCGACTCGAAAGTATTGAAAAAAAAAGTCTAAAACAAAATCATACTTAAAACTAATATTACACATACGAAAGTTGAGACGGATGGATGGATGTCTGCTATAGTTTGTAGCTTAACCGGCTATTTGGCCTAGAAGTAGAGGATAGTCACAGACTACTTGCTTTTACACTTTACACAGAATACAGCGAATGACAATTGCCCAGCCACGTGTTTCTGGCATAGAATGTACTAAGATACCATAAAAAACCCTAGTGATGGTAAAAATCGTTCTATATAGGTCCCTGCAAAATATATTTGCATATGCTCGTAAGATGTTATTATGAAAACCTTTGTAAACTTCGAAACATTTTTCTTTGATAACGCCTTTTATACTTTTTTTTTGGGCTGTGAGACCATGGACCGTTTAAAGAGTCAGAGTACAGCAGTACTTTTTTATTACAAACCCGAACATTTAGTTCTTTAGATGATTGCTCCAAGATAATTGCGATGATTTGATTATTTTATGTTTTAAAACCTTAATTTTTTTAATAGCTTAATACTTGGATTCACAGAGTTGCTACTGTATTTACGAGGGTCTCTCATTGGTTGTGATCCGGTTGCTAAGCAATTGAGTAACCCCTAACAACGGAATCACAAACACGTGTTTCCGTGAAAAGGGTACCAGGACATCAGAAGGTTCCAGTATATGTTGCGCAATCTCTGTTGCTATGGGAATCATGTATGTGTGGTGGTAAGGATAACAAGAAGGCGGAGAGGCGTGGCCAAGTAATTGGTCGAGGAAGAAACGGGGCCTACCTAAGGTACCCAACATTATGATGTTTCGTTCTAAATACTATGGATAATGTGTTTAATTTAATGTGTCAAATATTTGTCTAATTGGTTTGGTTATGTGGCTTTATTGTGATCTAAAAACTTTACTGTATTTCGGTGACTTACTGATGTTTTGAACACACAAATAAATATATGAAATCACACAAATCGTTTTCTATTATCTGAATCAGAAAAAGATGGAGGACATGACACCACGTGCTTGGAGGGCAAAGTTTACAAGGAAAACATAAATTAAGTCTACGTTCACAACGTGTCCTATACAAGCTGCAGGGTAATGTCGGGCCACATCTCCTTTGGCCCCTGATGTCCTGATATTCTCTTTCGGATGACACGTGTTTCGTCACTGTTGATGACGTAGAAAAAGCGAAGTGACGTTACTAGTGGTCAAAATTAAGAGTAATTCATAACCAAATATTTATTACACATCTTCTGCGCCTTTTTAATATACCCTTTCTCGCAATTTGCTTAAAAGGGTTGACAAAGTTTTCGTTTTGCGTATTATTTATTATTACGAGTATTTAAAATAAAATAAACGATTGAGCGAGTTTTAAGTTAATTCTGGCAGAAAAGTAATTTAACAAAATAATCAGGACTGACCCCGACGTGATTTGAACACGCAACCTTCTGATCTGGAGTCAGACGCGCTACCGTTGCGCCACGGAGTCGATAGCCACGCACTTGAATTGCCAATCGAGATGTTACTTACAAAGAGATATCTGACGTTCAGTAACATTTGACGCGCGCTAAAAGTGCACAATACACCCCTAGACAAGTCTTCCCCAATGTAGCAAAGTCTCTATAGTTATGTCACACGAGTAGTAACAGACTTTATCAACTCTGTACTATATTCTTGCTCTATCTATCGTCCTCATTCTATTGAAACTAATTTTGCTGTCGCAATTAGCCTTCAAGAATACAATTCAAAACTGTATAGACCAAACCACAAAACGAAATAATTTTAATAATCGAATTTTGATTGCGACGGAAACAGCACAGTTTTGCAGGAAACTCACTACTTTGAACTTCTGGCGCTCTTGTACTATGAGCGCACAAACACGTGACGTGGTCTAGCGGAACTATGATAATAAAAATGTGGGTCGTAGGGGCACAAGAGGGGCACACTGTCTATGGAACACGTGTCGCAGCATCCGATTTACCCGGTGCTCAGAAGCATTGAGGTAGGATTCGCCTCCACACCTTATTTATGTTCCTGTCCGTTCCTCGTAGAGCATTCCGTACTATTAACTGGTATATGCTGGCTGCATGCGAACCACGTGTTCTCTTAACTTTACCACAAGGGTATCAGAGTACAGCGAAGGCCAATAAGTCCAAACAACAGTCTGAATCCATTGATTGCCTCCTTTGCTTGACTTTCACTCTCTTTGAAAACAGCTGTACACATTAGATACAATAGGGATCTCAAAGGACTACCTCTTCCATACTTCTGATGTCCTGGTGTCCCAAGCAGACAGACACGTGTCTTGGTTGCCTTCACGAAGATTGATTGCAGTTGTTCACGTAATATTTGTCGGAACGTATTTTCAATTTATCCAAGATCCCTTTCTTATTTCAGGGTTATGAAGTAAAATGAAGGCAATATTTTAAGATACCATAATTCAAGTGCGTGGCTATCGACTCCGTGGCGCAACGGTAGCGCGTCTGACTCCAGATCAGAAGGTTGCGTGTTCAAATCACGTCGGGGTCAATTTTATGCTATAGCCAAGAGAGAAAACTGGGAACTTTTTGTAGCTCTTTAAGGAAATAAACTGATATCTTATAATACTCTTATCGAGTCGACTTACTCTCGGTAAAACAATGGAAACATTACTTTTGTTTTTATACTAGGTGAAAACTACATTTTTACGTATGGATTAATACCTGGTGAATAAACTTTCGATGTCGTTAGATGCGAAAGTCGCAGGACCGCATTCTGTGGAAGGCACTGGGCAAGGCCTATGTCCAGCAGTAGGCAGACAAAGGCTGATGATGATTATGAATGAACTTTAGTTACTACTTTATTCTATCGACTAATAATAAACTAAAACAGCAATATTAAATGAGAACCAAACATATATTCAGAGCTTTTTTTTATCTATTTAACTACCTTTCTCATTCATTACAAACATGTGTTGGTTTTTGTGAAAGGGTGCGTGAGTGACGAAACACGTGCTCTCTGTCCTAATGTACTAGGACATCAGAAATTACATGATAGGCATATGTGCGCGATATTTCCGTGTGTGTCATGAACAACAAAGCACACGTGCGAATTTCCTTCGAAGCTCCTCCCCCTATTGATCTTCTCCGGGATCAGGGAGGGAGGAAACGGGAATTGAAAAAGTCACGTTTTTGCAAAACAACAGTACTAGGAAATCAGAAGACGGAAAGAGATACTGTCGTTCCTACTGGTAAAATTTTGTCGAGTTGGGAGGAACCCCCAGACAGGGTTGGACTCGGTTTGGGTCAGAGAGACACGTGTTTAAATCAAGTAAGAACCAGGACATCAGAAATGAACAAGGTTCTTTGGACAGTTAAACCAGTTGGGTTGTGTTGCCTCTTGTGATCGTTGAGAATAAATTAGTTCCGGTAAATTGTAACGGTAAAAGTCACACTTTTACATTTGTTTGTCTTAATAAATGACAAAGTAATTTAAGGAAATAAAAATCAATGTAATAAATAATTGTATAAAAATTAAATGTACAACATAAGCTTTTTATTACATTTAGTCAAAATTAATAACATAACTGATATAATGTTGATAACAACTCTAATATTGGAGTCCACAATTCATCATCATCATTATCATCTCCTCTGCCTTATCCTACTCCCGTAGGGTCGGGGCACCGGGTTTTCATCCTCCAAATAACTCTATCATCCGTCATCTCAGTTACTGTACACTACTCGTACAATAATGTAAAAAACGATGGTTATAGTACAGTTTTATTTCACAGATAGTATTTTAACAAGTTTCATTTTAGGTATCCATTTTGGAACCCTCTATTTGCACAGTGCACTGTACGAAAAAACTGTAGGGGAAACATCGAAGGTGTGAAAATCGTGCCGTCCTTTTCTTATCTGTTTATTGCTCACACACACTGGTTTACCCTACGACCCGGCCATAATCTCCTGGTACTTTTGATTCTCAAAACACGTGGCTTTGAGCTTTTAATTCGTGTGGTGTTTTTAAAAAGCTTTGCTGTGTTTGGTTCTTCGTTTTCTGATTGTTTAGTTAAGTTTTGACATAAAATGATTATTTAGTTAAATTATTTTTTTAAAATTCATTTTATGTTAATTTTTGTAACATGAAATTTAAGAAAAAAAATGTTTTTCAGATATCACGTAGACATTACGCAGAAAAACAATAATTTTATTACATCACGACAAGGCGAAACGTCTAATAAAACGTAAATTCCAGTAATGGGCTAATTTGTCCACTTTATGTATCCGGCTTCTTGTAGTCTTCTCTATAAAGGATCAGCACAAAATTTTTGAATGACTAAGAATGTCAGAGATACAAAAACGGTCTAAAATATCTTTTCTTTTAGTTACAAGGAAATAATACATTTATGATATTTTATAGGCTCTTTAATTTAGTTTAATGTTACTTTATAAGCAAAAAACATTTATAACTTTTTCATTTTTTAATTAACAATGGTCTTTTAAAAGACTCCTAATATCCGTGTTATCCTAATACTCCAGTTTTTTTTTCTGAAAAAATTTGGTGTACAAAAACTAAGAGGCAATATTTTCATTATTTCTATCTCGTTCTATTGCCTAAAACTAATATAATGATGTCACTTTTTAACAGTCAAAATTAATCATTGGCCTAAAAGAAAAACTCTATGTATAGTAATTTAAAATGGATTTAAAAGGTAACGCGACAAGATCCTTTTTTGAACGACGCACATAAAGACTTGCCTCAATAGGGTGATTTCAAAAATGAAAGAGACGGTGATTTATTTTTTAGGATGGTATAATATTTTCAACCTTAAAACATTGGCAAATTAGATTCAATTTACTTTGTATATCATTGTGCAGCGTGATAAATTCCTAGCGTTAAAAGAATTTGAGTTATAACGTAAGTGCAAAAGATTCAAAATACAATAGTAATAGTGTCAGTGGCATCCCATTGTAACTTATGATGTCCTAGTACATTTTGCCCTTTTAACACGTGACGTCACGCTCTAGCGTTCGCCGTCGAATTACGACTACCTTATTTTAGACGGGTAAAATGAAGTCGACTGGCAGGAATGGCGCTGGATAGGCAGTGCTGGCGTTCTCTTGTGTCCAAGCCAATGCTGACTTTAGGTCGCTACTCTTTAGAATTTCGAATTGAATGGTTCTAGAAGTTAGCAGTTCTAGTTCTTCACTGAAGGTAGCCCGATTAAAGTTTGTTCTCCTGCACAAGTACAAAATATGCATTTTGAATATTCCTCAACGCTATGACGGGCGCGGAACCTGGAAGTACTTTTGAAGGGAGGGAGGGAGTTGGCTGTCACATTGGACATGTCTTTCCCCCGGTGCATAAGTAAAAAACATTTCGTATGCTAATATGACAATACAGGTCATAAAATGCCGAGTGTTAGTATACTTCAAAAACTGTTTGAAAACGGAATGCCACAATGAAAAATACTGTTGGAAGTTGGATGTCACCCGAATTTTTAAATAGGACCAACAGAACTTTTATAAATCAGTATTATGCCCTAACAATAGGTATATTTCCCTTTACTAACCAAATACTTTTTTTTGCTGTAACTTTCTAAGTTAGAATAGGAGACATCTCAGAGAAAATGTATGAAATGCATTTGCAAACTGAAGGCGAAAATGCAAGGGAGTGTGCGCTGATATTTATTTCACCCGCTAGATGGCATTGGTTGGTATACAAATGTGACTTGCAGTAGTAGTCACAATAGTTGATCTGTGGCGTGGTTCCGGTTCAAATCTAGATTATACGATAATAGTTGTTTTTTACACATTCATATAATCTTACTTCTTACTAATATTATAAATGCAAAAGTTTAGATGGATGGATGGATGGATGTTTGTTAGCGTTTGTAGCCTAAACAGCTGAACGGATCTCCATGAAATTTGGCACTAGTTTGGCAATAGAGGCATAGTCTGGAAGAACACATAGGCTACTTTTTATAACGGGAATAGTTACGGTTCCCGTGGGATTCATTAATTTAGTTTTTTAATGTTCACTCGATCATTTTGCAACGGTTCACCAAATCTTATTGAAATTTGGCACAGATATGAATCAAAGTCTGGAGTACACATGAGATAAGCTTCATCCCACAGAAATGTCCGGTTCCCGCGGGATTCGTAGCTTTTTGTAATTTATATAGTTCGTATGTTTTCTAATACCACGCGGACGAGGTCGCGGGCATAAGCTCGTGTTTAATAGTTGTTGAGAATTCAAAAATGAAAATTTATTTGGTAATATTAATTTAAAACTTGTCCTCAATGAGAACTTCGCGTAAAACAGACAAGATAAAATGAAATCTTAAAACGACGTATGTAGTAAATGTTATTTATAAACTCGTATTGTGTAAGTCTTAAAAAAATAACTACGTAATACAAGATTATAAAATCTGAACCATATTTAGTTGATGTTAAAATGTTTTTATTTTACAGTAGGTTACAGCATAATAACATTGTAATGGACTTACGGCAAATGATTGCGAGATTGAAATAGATGTACAGACGATCTACATAAAGACCCAGTCGGACTTACGTAAAAAAACTAAGTTTTATTTTTTTATTGTTTGTAATTAGTTATTGTTATGAACATAAAATTCAGTTTTTTGTTTATTTTTATAAAGAGACGTGATGTTTATTCCAATGTTTATTATCTAACAGTAAATTGTAGATTCAATGTTTAATGGAAAAAGTATTGGAAAATAAATTTTCTTCGCGATGTTAAAACTTGAAATTTTTATGTAACAAATGTTAGTTGCATTGCACAGCCTTGGACAGAGCAGGTGCGCTTCTATAAGTTTTAAAAATCTATATCCATCGTAACAAAACTGTCAAGATGAATAAATGGAACTTATTAATGTTTAAACATGAATTTGCGGTATACCTAAATGATACAGAAGTTATTAAAAATTGAATAAACATATTTAATCTATATAATTGTAATAAAACGTAAACACGCACTTCTTTGTTCCTAAGATGTCAGCAATCACAGAATATTTTTGAATAGTTACTTTTTTAATAAAAAACCCTACACTTACGTCACGCTTTAGGCTATATATTTTCACGGAATCAAACTTAGGGGGTAAATGTTTTGGATAAAAACCCTAATGTGGGAAAGAGACCACAAGTTGCTGCCAACATCAAGGAAGCAAAATTGCCATACTTTGTCATCATGTCATGTCATTTTGATATTTGCAATTGAATATGACAAATGTCAACAATTAAACAATTATTATTATTTCATGCGAATGAAGTCACACGGGAACAGCTAGTGTATTTTATATGAATCAAATCCATAGTCATATTTCTTTGTATGTAAAAAAAAAGTAAATGTACAGAAGGTCCAGTATTGCGTCCGACTGTACTTCAGTGGGGTCTGTGTGCCATTAGGCATATTGTACTCGTAAACCGATAGACACGGCGCGCCTCGACTATTCCTGTACAATACTCTAGCAACGAAATCAAACTCGAACGCTTGTATATTATAAATAAGATTTACAACTAAAATATTCCTAAATACAATTATTGTTTGAAGTCTGTTTGAGGTACGTGAGCGTTTTAGCGCTCCGAATGGTTTTGCTTTGAGATTGTCAGTTGAATTATCGTTGTGATGGTAATTACAACCACTTGATGTCACTCGGTTTTAGGATGTTTGCACATCAAAGAAAAAATAATCCATAGTTTCATGTCTTCCTTCTGAGACTTAGTGATTGTAAAACCCAATAAAGTGTTAATACTTCTATTTATTTCATTTTAATAGTTTAATTGATATAAATGATTTCCTTAAGTACAAACGTATTTAAATGTGACTAATTATTTAATAGAGTTCTTTTTTTTTAAATAAAAATATCACAGATAACGAAATCAGAGCGTAAAAAACGATTGAAAACTATTTCAATTTTAGAATTGCGTGTGTAATCTATTTCAAACAACTTTAAAAACCTCAGCCTCAATATGTCACGACAAATCACATTAAAGCCGCTCGAATGATGTTCGAAAAAACCTTCAACGTCTTAAACAATGAAATGTTTAAAAAGTTAACGTCGATACGATTTTAGGGCCGTTTATTATTAGCGACTGTCCACTATACAGTCAGCATGATTCGATTCACAAGAAAAACTGTGAAATAGAAAAATCCGCGGCGACACAGCGGCCGCCCGCCGGCCCGTATCAGTCTGCCCTCCAACATTTCGCGCGTTGGTCGACACCTACGCGCCTCCCCGCACCACGATAAAAAAACACTTCAAAATACGTAAATATTTTTTTATGTTTCCCTCGAAATATAACTGGAAAAAAATAAAAAAATAACCTCAGTTACAGTTAATTAAAATTAGTGATTGTGAAATAAACAATGAGACTCTCGTGTGAATGGTTTTTGTTCGGTGGCATGTTTTGGCGGCAAACTCGGGCGTCAGCGATTTTGACAGATGATGTTCCCGCGTTTTCCCTTCAGGTGCGTTCAAGTATAGTTTGATAACAATGAGCGATGGCACTAATTACTTCACGTGTCACATCATCCCGCCTGGTATTTAGTGGTAATCTGAAAACATTAAAAATTAAAAAAAAAATGAATCAAGCGATATCCACTCAGAATAGAGAATTGTGTCATTAGGAGAAACGAACTACTTTGGCCTAGTTTAAAGAATTATTGGCGATTAGAACTCTCCAATGTTAACGTACGTAAAACATCAAAGCAAATTCAAATTTTCACACTAAATACATTTTTGTAATCTGTAATAATATCTTAATATGTTTAAAATTGTTGCTGATAGATTTACTGTGTTTCTTTGAGAGTGTTTTCGTGTAGTTCTGCGTCGCGTCGTGGCACGTACAACAGTGCTAGTCGATCAGTATGGCTGTAAGTTTGTTTTTGTTGTGGACACGAGCTTATTTATTTAAGTTTTGACATTTGTAAATCGTTGTTCCTGTGGTCAGTATGACAAATTGTTGTTTTGATAAATCGATCGCGAGCGAACTCCGTTTGTTGTGTTTTTTTTGGATTTGTGTTTGGTGTAATGCTTATTAATGTGGTAAGTTTAGATTAAATTTTAATATAGATTTTTAACTTTAGTAATTACAAGAACTTTTAGATAATAGTGATTCTAATTAAAATAATAATTTGTGATAGTCGATCATCGCTTGCGTCAATTGATTTATATAATCGGTTATTTTTTTTTCAAGTGGTTTTTTTTTACTTTTTTAAATTTCATTAAGACAACCGTCTCTACATTTTCGTCCACTTTCTTATCTTTAATTGTAAATATAAGTCGTGTATTAAACGGTCAAGGGCATAATTTGCGTATAGCATACAGTAATTACATGTCAATGAATATAAGAGAAAGGGGTGGGGGTCGGGGGGTGCGCCCCCTGCGGTAATCCTGTTAAATCTCACCTTGCAGCCACGTGAGCCCCCGCCTCGCCGCGCCCCGCCGCCCTCCGCCCGCAGATTACAGAATAGCGCTGTAGCCGGCAGTAACAGGGTTATTATAGATCTAATTAAATAACTACAACTATTTTAAATATGTGTACACAACAAATCTGACAGCAAATTAAAAAGAAAACTCTATCAAGCTTTTTCATACTTTTATTGCAAGCTGAATTTTTGAAGTGACGAAATTGTTGAAAATTACGATTGTATTAACGTGAAAAAAATACTTAATTACATAATTTGATCAGTGTCAGTTCTAGTTTTATTAGCGCCCTAGATGAGAGTTCTATGGCGCCCTCTATTAGTATGACTGTGCCAAAAGTGTTATGTGAGAGTAATATTATAAAGAGGACAACTTTGTATGCTTGATTGTATGAATAGGCTCAAAATCTACTCGATCGATCTTAAAAATTCTTTCACTGTTAGAAAGGTAATTTATCTGTGAGTAACATAGGCTATATTTTATTTTATTAGTTTCACGAGGACGGAGTCGCAGGCGAAAGCTAGTGTGAGAGTAATTTGCAAATCTGCGGCGCGCCATACTGTCAGGCACTCTTGGCTATCCTAACACGAGTACTAAATTTGGCCAACGTAAAAAGGGAGTTAAAACATACTTAGCAACTTCAATGTTACTTAGCAAGTAAATGTATCTGTCTAATTTTTACATCAACTACGAATATTGTTACACTTTTACATTGGCTGAAATCTCATGCTATTAAAAAAAGTTATTTAAAAAATAATAAAGTGACAGTTGAAGATGTCGTTAATGTATCGATTTCGCGCGCTTTTCTCGAGGTCGGTGGAGTGTATCGGGAGCCGTCAGCCGGCGGGGGCTAGCGGGGGCCAGCGGGGGCCGGGAGGAGCGTCAGGGGCCGTCAGCGGCCAAGTTTTTATGGCACTTGGGCACTTCTCGTGGGGCCACTCGATAGCTAACGACGCCTGTTTGCGTTCGCTCGTTAAACGATTAGTTGCCCTCATCTGCCACATTCTGCACTCGCTGGCCGTTTTTGTTCTCGGCTATTCATATCAATTAGACTGATTTTTATGTCGTCATTATCTAATATGGACCTTATGTCATTACTAACTCACTTTGGTATATCCATACTTTTTTTTGTATTTAGAAACAAACATAGTTTAAAGAAACCATTTAAAAAGTGTCTCTAGTAATTCCCGCTCGTGCAAATCTTTATGACAGGCCATTATTTAAGATATACATCGTTAAACTTTAAAATCTAAATCATATCTATGCGAGGACGTATAACACAATATTTGAACACAGATTATTTAATTACAAACACAGATTTACAAGTAAAAATAAAAATCTATAGACTAATTTAACACAGACATTTCTTATTGCTATTCTCAATAAGTTCTAAGTTGTGATAGGACATGGTTTCCAATAATCTTATTGCAGGATTCGAACTAGCCGCCATATCGGCTGTTTTATATTATTCGATTTTTTAGGCACTTTTGCCTAATCTATCGCACAACTGTATAGTCGCGCTTTGATTCCTATGACCTTATATGGAGGTGCCTACACTACTCGATTTTTAATTGTGCAAATAAACAGTTGAATTTGCAGCGAAACAATGTACAATCGATGACAGTTGGGATAGTTTAGTAAAGGTGTATGCCCTTTCTAAGTGTTCACCGACGTACAGGAAGGCATGATGCGTTGCCATGGAAACGCTGATAATTTTCTTTGAGGCTTGAATATTCATTGCATTTGAGTTACGATGAATATTCAAGTGCTTGAAGTGTCGGTTGACTCGATTACTCGTGTCTCAATGAGGTACGAACTATATGAGAACACTGTTTAAATTTGGTGTAACTAGAAAAAACATTTATTAAGTAACGTCTACTATTGAGAAGATAACATTTCAACTACGTCACGCTTACGTTCCAATATGAAATATGCAAGAAATCGTCGATTCAATTTTAACAACATAAATAAAAGTAAATAAGGCTATTTGACATATGATTTAAAGGCATGTTAACAATATCTTTACATATTAATTTTAATTTTGTAAAAAACTATTCTAAAAGGCGGGCAAAATTTTGAGAAATTTCGCTTAACCAGGGCACCGTCTTATCATACGCTAAATAGACATAATGTTCATAATATAAGTTTAGAGTGGTGAGACAATGGCAACGCAAGAGGGCGCTGAGCGCGCTCGACGCCATTTTGCTCCTGCGTTGACGGATCATACGTGCTTTTTGAAACGTTTTCGCCTCTTCTTATCCCGTTTAGGCTTAGAACAAGCCTAGAATACAATGAGGCAGAAAAACGTTCACTTTACATGTTCAATCCATTTCGAAAAAAAA
This sequence comes from Papilio polytes, assembly GCF_000836215.1. NCBI lineage: Eukaryota > Metazoa > Arthropoda > Insecta > Lepidoptera > Papilionidae > Papilio > Papilio polytes. The sequence continues at coordinate 470,124 of NW_013527359.1, forward strand.
AAAACATAACCAAATGAATCATCTTATTCAGAGCTTAAGAAACAGTCATAATTTGTCATATTTCATTGTACAATATGCAATTTTTTGTCTATGGTTTTATGACAGCCTCGTTGCCAACATGGCGGGCGGTTGCGTTATCTTTATGACATCGCTCCAGCCCGTTGTCTATGGATAGGAAGTTCGAATGGGCGCAGGCAGTTTATCAGGGCCGCTGCCGGACCCGTTAAATCTAATCTATGAGGCGCAACGTCGTTTGTCGTATTATCCACATACATATTTAAGAAGTGTCGACTAAGTGATTGGGCCGAGGCTTTTCGCAAGAATTTGCTTAATATTCTGCGTTCATTTTGACGCCATTTTGTCAGTGGTCGTTTACTTTTAATCTTAGAGTGTGGTCGGAATACGATCTCGTGAGTGCATTCTCACTATTATCGTACTGTTTTATTATTTGTGTTTCTTCCTTTATTAAATTCATAAACGTTGCGCTTGGTAAGATAACTTGGTAAGAAACAATTTTAGGCTTTATTGTAAAAGTCGTAGTTGGGTTTTTCTGAAGTTTTACTTCCATTTATCTGAGCATATGTTAATTATAAAAGATGTTAATAATTAGCAAACAAAGCCGTAAACATCCCCATAACTTGTAAAAATAAATTTGTTTAAACGCGATATTACTTAATTAATTTTAGATCGTTTACTTGTTGTCTTTAACCATTCAATAGAGAGTAGGCGACAAGCGTACGTATGTGGTCGACTAGATTTTATGTAGGTTATACGTGTGCCGCGAAGCCTTACCCGCGACGATCTTTGAAGGCCAAAGGATTTCCCGATTTGTATAATCACTAAAGTAAGTTAAGTTACACTGGCGATAGTCGTCTGACCGAGTTTCGTACGTGCTCGCACATTTATGTTTTTATAATTTTTTACATTATGCTATTCCGGAAAATTATAATTTTTTTTAAGATAAATGGGCAAATGTATTGCAGCTTCCACAAAATAAATAAACGAAAAATCTTGTGATTACCTAATTTAAAACATTAAAAGATTTTTAGAATGCGAAAATAAGAAATAATCATGAATGACTTTAATTACGTTTTATGATAGTAATGAAATATCAAAAGTAGTTGACTTATTAATATAAAATATATTTTCAGCTGTGACATCGATGTATTTTATGATGTAGTTAAAAAGATCGTTATAACTCGACCGAGAAAACTGTGATGTAAAAATTATAACGTTACGTATAGTTTATGGTGTAACGGAACGTTAAATATTACTTCCCTGTGTTTAATTATGTTTATTATTAGCACACCGATCTAATAAAAAAGTTTAAAACTCACTTTGGTCTAGTTACATTTAAAATATCCTATAAATATTTGCGGAATGTACCAACAGGTCGTGTTAATTAATATTAATTAAGTCGACACAAATATGTCCAATAATGACATGACATGAAAAGTTCACGCATGACTTACGATGTGAGTGAGACGCGAATCGGAACGTTGCCAATCTGTCAGCTGTCATTATCAAGATGCGTGAAAAGGGCGCGAAATTACTTCTCTAAATGACCTCTGCGTTGTTTCCGTATGAAATATGAATACTCATTGGTTACAAATACTTACGTTTTTAACCTCACCTCGATTGTGACAGAAACAGATATTTCTGTAGTTTAAATAAAATTAAATCTACAATACACTAAACTGTTTTTTTATGTACAAAAAATGTGAAATACTACACAATGGTCCAGAGGCGCCACCTGTCAGCGCGATACGGACCGCAACAATAGCGGTGATGACGTGATGCGGTGACGTTGACAGGTGGAAGATAAAAACTAAATTCCATATGAGCAGTTTATAAGTGTAACAATAAACTTGTTGCACAATAAACATGTTAACACAGGATGCAAGACACAATAATTAAATAACTTTTATTAAAATTGAATTGAAATCTTTCAGCCAGTATTTGCGCGTGTAAAAAAAAAAGAAATAACTTGAATACTGGCCAGTATCTAATTTACTAAATATTTTTACGAATCAAATTGATTTACAAACATTTCAGTAACATATTCAGTGTGATTTATGTGAGAGAAAACGAACACGTGTTTTTAGTTGTTACGTTTGATCACGGTGGCATATGACATGCTTGAGGTATTGTTTCTTTTTGATGTCAGGCGCACAAAGCTTGGAATAATGAAAGAAAACATTCATTTACTTTATGTATTTTTAATCTGTTTGCGATATTATGAAAAACAATAACAGCGATCAGCCATTAACAGAAGTCTTTCAGCGTGTAGTCTTTGTGTTTTACTATGATAAGAAAACAAAGATAAAATATGTTAACAAAATAAAACTACGTACATTAAAACAAATAAATTAAATAATTTTACAAATGTTTAAAGAATAATTTAAATAAAAACCGCACAGAAATAAATTTAGTAATCTTGCAACACTACATTTTGTCTATTGTTGGTGATGTACGAAGATATTTTTAATCTGTAAATTCATATGTTGTCTGTCACTGCACTGCCATGTGTGTCCGCCATTTTGATTGCGTTGCTATAGAACTGACGGAATTCGACCAAACTGTTCCCAAGCTTGAAGTTGTTATTTTCTGATATCTGATACTTTACATTTTTAAATGCTTACATTTCGTCAATACGAATAAGAATCTTTGTATTTATTATTCCCTAGCTTATATTTGTGGAATTTGTAATTTGTAATTAGTGGAAATTAAGTACATATTAAAATTGCTAATAAAGAATTTGAAGTGACAATTGTAAAAACGATTTAAAATTGCTTAGTACAGAAGAATCTGGAGCTCGTTCAATTTTTATTTCTCTTTCGATATTAAGCTCTTAATCGTCATTTTAAACTGAAGACGCTCTTTTGTTTTATGTCTTGATAATGAAAAGATTTATGAAAAGAGCTTGCGAAGGTCGATTGTTATAATTACGTTTTTTTTTTAAATTGCTTTAAAGTCTATAACCACATAGAATATACTGATGTTTTAGAATGTTGAATGTTTTCGTAAAAGTATTTTCAATTGTGTATTGTTTTTGCTCCATTTTAATATATCATCCATTGAAAACAATATAAAAATGTACTTATCATCAAGATTAGGTGTAGAGATTTTAGGATAAGTCGTAATAAAAATCAACATAAACTGAAAGTGGAAAAAGCCTACGTTTTAAGTTAGATGTATACTTCATGCAGCAATGTTGGCAATTGATAAAATTCCGTTTTGCGTTGTTTTTTTTTAATTCTATTTCTATTTTTTGTTAATGGCTCTCCCTCGGCGGATTGGGCCAGTGTCAAGTGTTTGTGGTTTTATTATATTTATTAAATTAATGATTTACTGATGAAATATTAAATAGCGTATAATTGTTTTAAAATATTATTTTACTTTATGAGCGGGATATTTATTTTATTTTTACTGATGACAGTTGTAAGAGTGGATAAGTGAAAATAAAACCTTCTAGAAGTTACGTTCTATTAAAACGTCACACAAGATTATCACTTCCGTATTCTCTTTTATGATTGAAGGACGTTTTCACTTTCATTGCGGAAATTAAATTTTCATGTTCTATAAAAAAACTATTTGCGGAAAGACGATATTGTAGATTTAATATTTATTTTCTATGTCCAGTTTTATTACAGGTACTAAAATTGTAGTGTAATATAATATTTTTTTTATATCATAAGGTAGCAAACGAGTAAGCGGCCAGCTAAATCCGCCAAGCGAAGCGACCGCTGCCCATAGACATCCGCAATTGCAGATGCGTTGCCTACCCATAATAACCGACGGAGGAGGAGACACATAAAGAGGATATTTCCCCTTCCTATGCATCTCCTCCACCGTCAAATCTACTTCCCATCCTCTCTTTATAAGAAAAGGGTAGTAAAGCCAAAGGGACTTAAATTAGGCCTCCGGCACCACACTCATCAGACGAAACACGGAGTTGCTTCCATCTCACGCCTGTCTTCTGTGTGGTCGTGGTATTACACCGGGCGTGCCGGCCCATTCGTGCTAAGATGTTAATTCGGGCACTACCACTGTAAAATATAATATTGTTTCAATAAAATAAACATACATTTTGAGACTTAGGGCCAGTCCCACTGGCAGATAGAGACTCAGATAGCTCAAAAATTACGTCACTGTCAGATATGGGAACAAAATCAGATATTTCCATCACATATTTTATACGTTGGAGTGTTATCAGACGATTAACAATTTGTTGGGACAGGCCCTTAAATTTGTATCTATTAAATTCAACACTAATGTTACTAATATTATTGCGAAATGAATGTTTGTTAGAGTTTGTTGTCTAATCTACTGAACGGTTCGTGATCAAATTTAGCGTAGATGTAGAGCAAATTTTGGAAGAATGAGCTATTTACTTTTGATTTTAATTCCACGCTGACGGAGTCGCGGGCTAAAGCCAGTCAACTTAAAATAGCTTCGAACTATTTAACGAAACGAACTACGTTAGTATCTCTATTGCAGATGTAATTAATTATCCAAGAATGATATAATGTATGTTATTATATTATCTCATGTTGAGTGGAACTAGCAAAAACTGCATACTCAATTGTAAACGTTTTACAAAAGCTGGGCGCGCGTCCAAACTATAAAAAACAAGATGGCCAACAGCTTATCTAAAGCTATCGCCAAGTCTACACGAATAGCACGCTATTTACTCATATTGTAATCATTATGTAAATTTTGAGGTTATGTTTTTATTAGATAATTCTAACCATAGCTTTACGTCGAAATACTTGAACAACGTCTCTGTGTTAGATTAAATACGACAGATTATGTTAGATTCCAGTTGATCGACAGTCCACTGTACTGGCTAAGTGTGAACCGCGCATCAAAGGGAACAGCTACTCAACAAGGATCTTGTGACATAATTTTTAACTTTAAAAGGTGGCGCTAGTGAGCTACTATAATTTGATTTTTGTTCAGGTCAGATAATATTTTAGTCTATTAGTGGTTTATTTATCTTGAGAATTATTACTGAATATTTTAGTATCTTATTACGATTGAACATAAACGTCTTTGTCTATACTAATATTATAAAGAGAAAACTTTGTTTCATTGGAATAAAACAACTCAAAAACTACTGGGCCGATTTCTAAAATTATTTCACCATTAAAAAGCTACGTTGTCAGTGAGTAACACAGGCTGTGTTTATTTTTTAATTTCACGCGGACGGAATCGGGGGCGAAAGCTAGCATAGTATAAAAAAGTATCAAAGAAATATAAAATGTCTTGATATAGCACCTACAAGAGCTCGGTATTATTCAGACATCGCTACAAAGAAACGCTTTTTAAACGTGCCACATGAAAATTTAATTTGCAAGCCGACCGACGTCTACTAGAAAATTCCAGAATTTTCCAGGATGTACTTGCGATTACAAGGAAAGTTTGCATCAAAAATTCTACCTAAAATATGAAAAATTAAAAAAAAAACCTAGTTACACCTTAAGTGACTAAATTTCGACTCTGAGTGGGGCAGATAGTCGTTAAAATCGACTTTACTCGGACTTGACATCACCAATTTTATTACACGGTAAAGTCTAATATAAAAGTAAGAAAGCCTTTATATGCATTATTGTTAAGAATACTTGTTCCAAAGAAATAAAACCTCAGTATTGAAGTCTCGGCTGAGCCATACTGCGTACAAAGGCCCCGCTGAGCCAAGTAAGTAGTAATAAAGATATTTTAAATACCACATACACAGAAATGTCTCAAACTTCATTCAGTCAATTGCTATAATAATATACAAATCGGGCTCTTGGCCAAATAACATGCGTTCTTTATTGTAATAACATTTTGATATTACTAATTGAATTAATTAAATCTTCATCTTTTGATCAAATTGTAGCACATAAATACTGTTTCCTGATTATCTATGCTATTATAATAAAGCGTAAACACACACTTCTTTGTTGCCTAAGATGTCAGCAATCACAGCATATTTTCGAATAACTCTTTTTGTAATAAAAAGCCCTAAAATTATGTCACGCTAAAGAGACCATAAGTTGTTGCCAACATCAAGGAAGCAAGGTTGTCATCATGTCATGTCGTTTTGACATTTGTAATTTGACAAATGTAAACAATAAAATAAAATTTTCATAATTACATGCGGATGAAGTCGTACGGGAACAGCTACTTGGAAATATTATTAAAAATGTGTGTTTTCTTTTTATTTACATTCTTAGTTAATTCACAATAAAATCACAATATCAAAGACGAAAACTTGTTTCGTCAACGGAGACGATGCAAGTCGTTATTCCCAGACAGTGGTGCCGCGTCCTAAGTGCGGAACATGAAAATTTAATTTCCGCATCCCATAAACACGACCTCAAATCGAAAATACACCACTATCTACTTTTTTTCTGTAAGTACACTTCTATGTTAGGTCAATGTACTTGCAACGGAGTTTGTAAAAGTTCATGTTTTGGATTTTTAGGTTAATATTTACAACGCCATCTATTGACAAAAGTTATACAACTTGATATTTTCTTTAATAGCATTTAGAAAGACTTTGGCTAAATTAATTACGTTGTTTAAACGGTAAAGTTAATGTTGAAATTGAGGTTATAATATAATTCTGCGATTGTGAGAAATTCACATAATAAAAAAAAATATAAACTACAGTTCTTTTGTGCAATATTATTAAAATTAGGACATCGAACGCAATCCTAAATCGTTCATTGCTACGATAGTAGATAGTTCAAGTTTCTGTAACTCGAACTACACAAATATCAAGTTTGTGTTTGAGAGAATAAACTTGATTAGGAGCGTAGAGTTTCTGTTTCCCATTTTAGGTACACTAATTTCATTCTAGCTGGTAATACACACAAACTATAAATATTACTAATAATAGATGGATGTTAGAGTTTATAGGTTAAACTGCTGATCAAATGATGAAAGGCATATATGTAGAACATAGTCTGAAACACATACGCTCCTTACTATGTTTAATTTCTCGCGAACGTACGGGCAAAGTCTTAAGAATAAAAACGTACTATGTAATACTACGGAAGACATTGGTAAAGGCCAGTAGACAGACAGGCGTTGATGATGATGATGATGATGATGTATATGTTTTAATGACTCTTAATTAAATAGATAATTGATAAGAGAAGGTCCTGTCTCCTGAAACACGGTTGTTATAATTAGTTCAGGAGACAGAGCCCCAATGGATTTGTAAAAATATTTTTTGTCTAATAAAGAGTTATTTTTTTTTATGAAAATGTAATGAATGTAATGAAATTAATATGTTCCTGTTATGTCTAAGAGTAAACAACCATATCCATTTTTAATTATTACTCGTCGTCGACATGTAAAACGGTGTGAAAGAATGACAACGTTAACAAACATTTGTCTGTCAATTCGTCACAGTTCTGTTGGAATTCCTCGCTAGTGAATGTAATTCTATTAACCAGATTTACGTGTTAGCTTCCATTGTGTTTATCAATGTAACGGAAATTCGCAAACAAATGTATGTTATAATTATTTAATACTAGCGTTCACCCGTGACTGCGTCCATGTGAAATTAAAAACAAAAACAAATATATTATAGTATACTATGTGTTCTTCCAGACTATCTTTTACATCTTGTTAGGAACAAAATTAGTACCGTGCTATAGAATTGGCGCAACTTTAGATTAACGGCATAAACGTCACGTCCCTAGCTGACAGCTGTCAATGTCACTAGAAGTATGGATAGATTGGCGCGCAACCTGAGTCCTGACGAGAAGTGTTGCTCTGAGTTTAAAGCGACAGTATCAATTAAATAAGTTGTCTAAAAATCTTTACCAAATTTCATCAAAATACGTTCAGCCGGTTAGACAAACGCTAACAAACATCCATCCATCTAAACTAACGTGAAATTTCAAATTCAAGTGATGATTTTTCTTTTCAAAGTTGGCAGTACTATAAGACTAACTAATTTAATTTTTAGTTGTATTTTATACATTTCGTTTTTTGTTTTTGGTTAATAAATAATAATCTAATTTATTTTATTTTATTTAACGATTCCTAGAAACCTTATATTAAATCTTTAAGAGATTTGTTAAATAAATTACAAAAAGTTTTATTTTAATAATGATTCCATTAATTGCTTCGCTTATATTACATAGTCAACAAAGTAAACAGTTAACGGTGAACATAATCAGTTCAAAGAGAACATCAAAGAAACTGTAAACAAGCGTATGATTCAAAGTAAATCAAATTATTTCTGTTTGAACAATTGTTAAAATATTTTTAAATAGTGTAATGTCACTAACCAATTGACACATTACATTTTTAAGGAATAATATTCCCATTAAGTCTACTGATTCGACACTCCCAACAGGACACTTTCTTTTTACAAAACCTTTCAAGTCCTGGTATTTGTTAATGAGTTGGTTATCGTAGCGATAAATTAAGTGGCGGTTTAGTGGCTGCTTAGGCTTAAGCATCCTGTAGATAAGGGACGGCAGTGATATGTGGGCGGGGGTATGATATGACACGCGATCTGAGGGTTATGAAAGCTAAATACAAAATTTTCACCGCATAATTATTTACATTAATAACTAAGTCGTAGCCTTTAACTCCAAAAATCAAACAAAAAAATGGGACCCACCTGCAAGCATTACCTTTCGGATAAAAAAAGAATTATTAAAATCGGTCCACTAGCGGCGGAGTTATGCCGTAACCACATAAAAAAACATACAGACGAAATGAGTACCTCCTTCTTTTGGGAAGTCGGTCAATAAAATTGATTGAATTTGTTACTACAAATTAGCTGTCGCCGTCAACTCTGTGGAGTTAAAAGAATTTAATTTGTCTATGGTTTCTCCAAGTTTAATAGAGATGCATTAAACCGTCATTAAGATATGTTCTACATTTATATTATAACTTAAGAAGAAAAGAATGTACATCTTTTGAGATAAAAATGGGTAGAAATAGTAGTTGCTAATAGCATTCTCTTGTTTGTAGTCGCTAGTGATTTTATATTTAGCTAGATGTTGCTCGCGACTTCGTCCGCGAGAAATTAAAAGATAATAAAAAGTATAGCCTATGTCACTGATATTGTAGCTATTTAATGGAAAAAGAATTTTATAAATCGGCCTAGTAGTTTTGAGTTATTTCAATACATACAAAAATACAAATCATTCTTCTTTATAATATTAAGTCATCATCATCTCCCCTGCCCTACACCCGTAGGGTCGGCGCACCGGTTTTTCGTCCTCCAAATAACTCTATCATCCGTCATCACAGTTATCACTCCCTTTTTGACCATGTCACCTTTCATTAGTATTCTTTGTAATATTAAGTATACATTAGTATTTAGTATAGATAGAAGGAAACTGTTTGTATATTTACATAACAGAGATATACATTTAAGAGTTAAGTTTTGAATTTATGTCCGTGTTAAACTTTGACGTGGAAACTTTGTATTTCCTTTGATCTTCAAGTGTTGTATCAATTTCTCGAACATTGAAAACTTCTTTGTTCCCATTCTTTATGCGGATTTCGTTGTATTCCAATAGTTTTATTCAACTGGCGTGTTGTCACATTTCTATGATTTCTTTAGCGATTACAATTCGAATTATAAACTAAACTAGCTATCGCCCGCGACTCCGTCCGCGTGAAATAAAAAAAACAAAAGCAAGTAGCCTATGTGTTCTTCCAGACTATCCTCTACATCTATGTCAAATTTCATTGGGATCCCTTAAGCCGTTTAGGCTACAAACTCTAACAAACATCCATCCATCCATCCATCTATCTAAACTTTCGCATTTATAATATTAGTAAGATATTAGTAAGATTAGTAAGATTGTTAATCAAGGGAAACATAGACAGGAAATTATAATGTTTTCTTCTTACCTCTTTCTATAATAATGCGACTACAGCGGCCATTTTAAATGCGCTTCTTATGCAAGATCACGTTTTTTCCACTCAAAGTACTGTCACAAGCGTTTCCGCAGTAACGTGCTAAATATTAAATGTGGAATCAGTTTATCGCAAGCGAACTAACGAAGAAAATTCAATTAACAAAATTAATTCGTTAGATAACTATTTCTTTACAATAATACTAGTTTTCGCCCGCGACACAACAGCAATTAACCTATGTGTTCGTCCAATCTATGGGCTACATCTGGACCTTTCATCCAGATCTGTTCAACCTTTTAGGCTACAAACTCTAATAAACAACCATCCATCTAAACATTCGCATTTATAATACTAAATAAAAAACTATGATAATTTATTCATTTATATATTTTTTTAAAATTATGATTCGTTAGCTAACTTTCTTTAGACATGCTGTTGTTTTGTCATTTTAATTGTTTTAAGTTTCATATGAAAATTATATATTCCAATGAAAAATATTTGAAGATCTTTTCTTGGGTTTTTTATACGTATAGGATATGACAATCCTATAGTGCTTTTCTATCAATATAGCATTAATTTTCGCTATTAAATAGAGTAGGCCGAGTCTACTGATATCTATGGCAGCTATTTAACATACAAAAAATACTTCCATATTGATTTTTATTTCATTTGTCACGAACACAACTTAAGTTTTTCAACTTGTTTTCAGGTCTATAGCTGATGGGTTAATGGCTCTTGGGTGAGGTTAAGTTACATTTTAAATGTACGCTTTTGCCTTGTAACTTGCTGTAACTTCATCTTGTAGACCGCTTTGTACATATCATTGACTATAGTTGTAGCTGAACGAAATCTTGACATTTACTTGTGTTATACTTAAAAAATGTACTGTAGACGTATTAAGTACGTAATTAGTCGCATTCCCTTCATATTTAATAAAAAATATTTTTTTAAGTAATGTCAGGTCTATTCATATGTCTTAGCTCTGTAAGTCGTTGCGTAGCTATGTAGGTTACGACGTAGCGTAGCCGCGTAGCTTAGCTAAGGCATAGCGTCTACGAGTAAGTAATTTGTTGCACCAATTTGCAAAGCGACAACTCGTTAGTGAAACGGTAATGCAGGTAAAGTTTTCATTGTAGCGCAGTGTAAACCCACGGCACGTACCGGACTCCGACACCCCACTAATTGCTTCTCTATTATTCATTCGGCGCTGGAAAGTGTTGTTCTCTTAGTTATTATTTTATTTTGCATTTATTTTATAACGCAGTATTACTTAGTTAACGTTTAACTTTTGTTTATTTTTTAAATCATACTAATGCTTATAAATGCGAAAGTTTAGATGGATGTTTATTAGTATTTAGCCTGAACTGCTGATCGGATCTTAATGAAATTTGGCATAGATGTAGAGGATAGTCTGGAAGAACTCATAGTCTTACAATCTTTTACTAAGTGCTTATGGATGGGACTGTCTATGCGGCTTCCTACCAGATAATTAAATAGATATGGAAGTATTATTAATTTTCTTACACCAAATTGGAGGTTGCTTGACGCAATCAAGGTTATATCAGGAAGCAATATAGTTTCCATGAGATTCAAATAGTAATGTAACATATTGTTTGTGACTGCGACAGTTTTATTACAACTGGAAATATAACAAATATTTCTTAACCATCACATACGAACAATAAACAAAAACCGTTTAAAAAAAGATGCAATTAACTACATCGCTTTCTTTCGTCTCTCGGATGAATAATAGAATAGCAATTAACAAGGTGTCACAGTTTGCGATGTGCGCCAACAATGCGACTGGCGCGCCCTCACCTCGCTAGCTTTTATTATAAATATTGCACAAATAAATACGAGTTACATTAATATAATGCGGTGTTAACGAGAGGTTAGGTCAAGAGGTTACCAACTGACAACTATGAGTTTAAAAAAAAAACATTTCAAGCAAATAATTGCGTGATTTAATTCTAGAGATTTGATTGTCATTATTAGTATTTTGATCCGGCTTCGTACGGGTCCAATGCTGATACGAAAATGTATTTCTTTACTGTACCATCTATACTATTATAATAAAGCGTAAACACACACTTCTTTGTTGCCTTAGATGTCAGCAATTACATTTTTTAATAATTCTTCATTTAATAAAAAGCTCTACACTTACGTCACGCTTTAGGCTATGTATTTTCACGCCATTAAACTTAGGGAGTAAATAATTTGAATAATAACCCTAATGTGGGAAAGAGACCATAAGTTGCTGCCAACATCAAGGAAGCAAGATTGCCAAGGTTTGTCATGTCATGTCATTTTGACATTTGCTATTAATAATTTGACAAATGTAAACAACAAAATAAAATTATCATAATTTCATGCGGATAAAGTCGCACGGGAACAACTAGTTTACATATGAACCTTCGTCTTGAATAACTATTTATTACAACGCATCAAAAATCAATACGTAGTGTTAGATATTTCGACACAAATGACTTCCTTTAAAGTATAGACGGACAGCCATATTAACAATACTTGTAAATTACTGTAAAACACACAAACTGAACTCCAATGTAACAATACTTGTAAATTACTGTAAAACACACAAACTGAACTCCAATGTAACAACGCAAAGATATCGAACGTTCCGTGGTGACGACTAGTAAAACACTGAGCTTGTTGGCGAGCGCCCGAGCCACTGCTTGCCATATATTTTATAAAACTACCCCCCACTATTCCTTCCGTTTCCTAATATTTTCCTAACAATATTGTATTGTATGAATGTATTGATAAATAGCACAGATAACCAATTAACTTTTAAGAATACAGAATATATCAAAAATAGTTAAAAAGCTAACAGGTTTAAAGACCTAAGTTTACAAAAGCACAGACAAACAGCGGAAAGCGATTTTTTATACTATGTAGTGATTATTTTACTGTCATTACAATTACTTAAGTATATTTGCGATTTATATGTTTTTCGTCTAGTGACCTAGGTTTTTTTTTATAATATAAGGTGGCAATCGAGCAAGCGGCCACCTGAATCCACCGAAATAGAAAGCGATCGCTGCCCATAAACATCCGCAATTGCAGATGCGTTGCCTACCCTTCATTGACGGAGGAGGAGACGCACATAAAGAGGATATATTTCCCTTTCCTATGCGTCTCCTCCACCGTCAAATCCACTTTTCCTTCCCATCCTTTCCTCTTAAGAAAAGGGTGGAAAGGGAAATGAATTATTAGGCCTCCGGCACCACTATCATCAGACGAAACGCGGAATTGCTTCCACTTCACGCCTGTTTTCTGTGTGGTCGTGGTATTACACCGGGCGAGCCGGCCCATTCGTGCGAAGATGTTAAAGCGGGCTCTACCACTCTTAAACTCTTAGGTCTCTACCTATTAATTCATACCTTTTTCTTGTAAATATAGTTGTGCTACGAGGGTCTACAAACGTAGAGCGTTGCCGCTGGCTACGTATGCCTGCCTCGCTTTCCTAAAGGCTGTTGTAACAATGACTTGGCTATGTTCTTTTGTACCAATCATTAAGCGTAAGAAAAAGTTAACTTTATCTTTGTATAATTATAGATAGTGTAATAAAGGGTTACCACTAATTTAAAATTTGTAATCAAGATAAATAATGCTGGAAATGGTAAACAATAATATAACTGCTAAGTCGAGTTAATCTAATCTTCATTAAGATTAAAAATTGTATTATAAAAATTTTAATTCCGTGCGTTAGTATTTTGTTTAGGTAGACCAATAAGGATAGAACTTTGATCAAGGCTGTTTATTATTGACGATGCCCAGCCACGTAGTGGGGCAGGTGTCTTTGAATGCTGGACTGTAATACGCCAGATGTATGTCGAGAAGTTCGGCAACAGGCAGTAGTCTGGAGGCTAACGATTTAAGCATGTCGATGACGTTGGGTCCCACCATCTGAGGCTTGGTGCTCAGTACGTCCAGACACTTTGAGTGGATTGCGAAGTTGATTGTATTACGGAGGTGGTACTGCGGATAGAAGAACGATATTCAAAAAAAAATTAAATGTCACTTTATGTTCTAAGACTGGGCGCACGCCCTTGACTAAATAGAAATCAGAGCGACTAAACAATTGTGCGATTGTTTAGTTTCAAGTGTGCGCACGTTTTTACTGTCTCTTAATTTCATTCGTTATGATTGTTAATTTTAAATATACTTTAACAGTTACTTGTATCAGCAGGGCGACAGCAAAATGTACTGGTTTGATTTGCATTTCCATGAGGCGTTTTGTGAGCAACTTCGGCGTTAAGTCCTCCAAATTGCCCAGATGTGCCATCACACGAGGAGTCTGATAACAAGTGTCATAAATAATATAAGAGAATTCCTGGTTTATGTATAATTATTGGATATCAAGTGATGTAACTAAAAGATAAAAAAGAGATCAAGAAAAAAAGGGATTATTTAAATTTTTGATTACAACGCCATCTAGTGTTTTTTACGAGTAACCTACAGTAAACATGACGTCATAGAGTCTGGCACTCGCATGGAACACCTGGGCGTCCGCCATCTTGTCGTGCTGTTCGCGGTTTTCCACCGAGGTGTAATATCTGTGCGCGGTCTCGATGCGGTTCGTGGCGCTAGTGTTGCGCGGCAAGTCCTGGAAACATATAACCAAGTTCGTAAAAAATAACTCATACGCATTTGTACGCAATTAAGGTTTAGCCAATCGATCTAGAATAACTTTTGTATCTTAAAATAACTAGTAATATTGTCAGAGTTAATCAACGTAAATTTCCGAAATAATTCTCATTGGAATTGAGTCTAACTTAGGACTTAAATTTTAACAATTAAATATTTTAACCGCAGTTACAATCGATCAAGTATAATTTACTATCCGCTTTGCAATAACTTCTCGCGACTATAATTATGAGGCATCTCGTTGTGAACGCGATCGTTAAACAGAGTGCGGAGATGTACAGTGGAGTACTTTGGCGGTGTGATATTTACAGGATTTACTCATCAATTTAAAATCCGCACGTACCTATATAGAGTGCTATAGATTTTTTGATAAAGCGAAACAATCTCAGTTGGATTTTTACTGTACTAAAACATAATCCTTCATTACTATAACATAATAAAATTGACCGATATTATTATATATACAAACACATTTCAAAAAATTAAAAGTATCTTGTTTTTGTTATTATAACATTGTATTGTAGCACGATTATTATTATACAAATGGGACACCGACAACAGAATCCACTGTACCTTAGCAATGTCGATCAGTTTCATAACGAGCGAGGAATAAATCCGACGACTGATGGCGTCCGTGCGCCGCGATCTGTAGTTGTCCACCTCCCTGCAACAACACAATTATACGTTGTAACTTTGCAACTCAAACACAAAATTTAACGTCCAACCTTAGTAATATATTATTTTAAACAGTAAGGAATCATAGAATAACTGAAACATGTATATCGTACGCACTATATACTCTAAAATAAATTTGACTAACCACCGCACAACTATTTAGTCGCGCTTTGATTCCTAATAACTTATATGGAGGTGCGCACACTACTCGATATTTAGTTGTGCAACTAAACAGTTAAATTCGCAAAAAGGTTGTGCGATAGTTTAAGATAATAAAACAGGCTTAGTGAAACTGTGATTTTCTTTTTTTTCGATTAGTTAATACAGCCATACTGTATGCTGATGACGTCCACTTTTGTCTGTGTGTCGGAAAAGACTGACTTGCTGGCATGCCGCCTTGACAGTACTGTTGCATTTTATTCTTACCTCTTAACAACATACTTGATGATACAAGACATGGTACGATTGAGGTATACTTGATTCTCCTTCTTCAGGTCGAAGAGTAGTTCCTCATCGAACTTGGAGTCCTGCAAAGCCTCTACTATCGCCTTAGCGAGACGTCGGTACTCTTGAAAATATTTCTAGAAATTACATATGATTATTACAGATTAATGAAAATTGTATATGACCTTGAAGTGACCTTGAAATGAAAAACGTTAAATAACGGCATTTAGTAACTCCCGGTTTCCGAGATACATTTAACTCGTCTGAATAGATGATAATATCAATCAGCAACATATTTAAAACTAAAGTTAATTATTAGTGATTTCTAATGCTGCGTTTCTGAAGTATTCATTTGTTTCATCGTTACCAAGACATTCATTAGTATTATGTTGTCCTATGTTTCATCGGGTTTACCTGTTGGAACTGAGTTTAAACTCATGTTACATAGTTCAGAATCGTAAACTATGAAGTTATAGGACAAATAACACTAAAGAATTGTTAAATGTAGCTGGGAAACCGGCCATTAATTGAACATAAATATCAAGGTGGGAAAAGGAATGATTTAATTATTAAAGAATCAGAGTAACGTTCATTCACTTAATTACATCGTTCATTAAGAACAAAAGCCTACCATCGCGTTAACTAGGTCGTTTATTGCTTGAATCTTATTTGAGGTTTGTTACAAAATCGATGTCGTCATAAAATGTTATTCGAAATATAAAAAGGACATTAACGTCGCAAATTGTATTCTGATGACGTCATTGTTATATTGCGATGTATTATGTTTTGTGTGTCGTAGTTTAAAAACGAAAGAGATCATAGAGGCATTGTAATTTTTATTACAACTTTTTTTAACGACCAGGCATATGCTTTAGGCTAAGGTTATGTAGACTATGGGAATTAAAAAAATAGTAGCCTGTGTTTTCTACACTATGTTTTGGATCTTCAAACAGCAAGATTTATTAAGCGGTTCGATTCAATAGTAATAACAAATATCCATACATTTATAATATTAGTAAGATGTGACCTCCGTGACCTTGATATTGAGATTTCAGATTTACAAGTTGGTCATGATTTCATTTGTTTTATTTTTTATCTAAAAACAAATGAACACTGTTTTCCTGCTGCTTGTTTGTCTCTTATAAAAAAAAACAAAAGAGGATAGGTTAGATTTCGTGTTCTGATTTTAAAATTAGTAAAATATGTTCCGTATTTTACATGTATGTTATCGCATTCGGCCGTGGCTGCAGTCATATAAATGCTAGTGAATCCTTTTATGTAATGATATAATCTAATAATATATTGAAGATCAGAACTCGTTCTACTGTAGCAATAATTACAAATGAGACCGAAACGCTCACCCGCTAAAGAAATTGCCTAACTACCCGCTTGTCTTCGAAACCAATAATCTTACTAATGCGAAAGTTTGGGTGGATCTACAAGAACACATAGGCTATTTATTTCTTTTTTTTTGCTCCACGGGGACGGAATCTCAGGCAGCCAGTGTTAAAATAATTTTATACCTTCTAGATCAGATTTTTACTTTAAGACTGTTTACATGTTTAACATGCTAAGTTATTATTTAGTTAAGTGTTTGCATGTAATATGTACACTTTAAAAAGTCTCTACATTCTACGAAATAAAACTCGACATTTTGTCGCGTACAAAATTCACTCTAAGTGTGTCCGTACAAATCCATTCAAGCTCGTCTCTAGAGATAGCGGCCGGTCACTTTGTAAACCAACGCCAGTTTCGACCACAAACGCTGGCTGGCTTTTAAAAATGTATTCCAGCAACATAGTGGCGTTCGTTCGGAGTTTTATGAGCCGCGCCGGCAGTAAAATAAAGTATTAAGAAACCACTCGAATAGTTCGAGTTGCTCTACTATTTTATATTTTAAATATTGTATGTTGTAGTGCATCAAATATACAAGACACGTAAAATGTTTATAAGAATGCTGACAATTTCTTAGACCAAAAGTCAAAGGATAATTATTAGTCAATTGCTTTATTATCAGAATACTTTATAAAGACAACATCATAAATAATAAGTTTCATAGATAAATTTTCTATTAGCAAATGAAACGATTACAAGATAATTGTGTCCGAAATGTGGAGGATTTGATTATGCGGCGTCGTCGCCATTTTGCTTATCTGGGTCCAGTAATTTACTCGCTAAATTCTGTTAAATGTCGTTTTCTTTTAGGGTGTAGATGCACTTTATTAACGTGAAATACTTCGATTTTTCTATGAAATATATGCATTTAGTTTGCATAGTAAGAATTAGTCTGTGTGTTACGTTCTGTTTGTAACTGGTAGGTGATGTTTGACGCGTTTGTTAATAAAAAAATTGTACATCGTCCAATTCATTGCAAATGAAAATTATAATTAGCAGTAATTATGGACTTATTAAAAATAATCTTTAAGTATTATCGATTTAAAAATAACTTACCTCTGGTATTTTTTGCTCACCAATTGTTCTAAAAATACAACAAAATAAAATCAACAGCAAAGCGGCCATTTTA
>NW_013527359.1:488647-495286 GCF_000836215.1 Papilio polytes
TATGTCTTTTTAAGTATTAAGAATAAGACATAGGATACTGAAACGACTCTTACATATCGTTTCGGAAGCTCTACACAATCTGATAAACGTAATTTAATGGATTTTGGAGTTAAGTGTGGCCTTAACAATTAAGACGCTGTTAATGTTAAGATGTTGTTTTAGTATTCGGCTTTTAGTTATTTAAAATTGACTAAATTCCCACTTAAAAAGCATTATGAAATTGTCGGTCTATGAGCGTAAATCTGAACGAAACGGATCTCATTTTTTGAACACTCAGATACAAAATTATGTTTTAACTAAGTAAGGGACTAACAATAATAAAAGCAAATAAAATCTTGCATATAAAAAAATACACAAAACGTTACTTGTGTTCATATCCAACAATATGTTTTTAAATCTATAAAATATGTTCTGTGATGCTGGATGATAACAGATATCAATACATATTGAAACTTGGATGAGGATGCGATGAAACTCATTCCGATCGCTGGAGATAGCTCGCGGCGGGCGGCGGGAACCACACCAAATGGATTTCAATTTCCGAACTACGTTTTAACATTTTGCAAACTATTTTGATACGTTTTCGACTATATTGGGAATATTTTAAAATCATTCGTATTTTTTCTTTTTAATCTTATTTTAATTTTGTGATTTTTTAACGTATTTAAGATTAAAAATATTCACAACGAAGGTAACGTTCATGCAATTTCCAAACTTGTCCTTTCTGAGTTTTATTCTTTGGTTTATTAGTTGTTAGTTTTCGACACGTTTTGACATCTATGCATCCAATAGTAATAAAGATGGCCGATTTCAGTATCAGGCGGGTTTATTAGGCGTCGTTTTTGTATTCATTTTATGACCAATATTCCCTCACATTTGTGTTTTACGAACTACAAGCCGTCTCGGCGCTGTGCAGTGGCGGCGGCATAAAATATTTTATCTAAACCCGTATTCTTTATAGTCTATATACACTGATTAACACCATTTCTTGTCTTTGGTGTTAACTTTGTTAATTAGTAAATTGATGCTGAGTTTGAGTTTCCGAAGTTTCCACTTTTTTTTGTTTATTTAGTGATTCATTAGTTGACCTATGTTTTAACGGAGTAGTTAGTTAAAACTCAAGTTACGTTGTTCGCAAAAGTATTTCATGAATTTATCGATTCAAAAACACTAACGATTGCTTAAAAGCAGCTGGGAAACCGGCCATAAGGCATGCAAGTAGACGAGATATTGGGGTATATAGGACATCGTTATAGTTTTTCGGTGAAGTAAAAAACATTAAAAAGCAACCTGCACATATCTGCGAAGAAATTGCAAAGATATTTAGGAAGTCAACCCTCACCAGGTTGGCGTGGTTGACTATGGTCTAGACACCTCTAACTTAGGGTAGGCTCCGAGCCTATCGGTGGGGGACGTACGTGGGCTACTGATTTTATAATTAGATGTAAAAGTATTATATTTTTTGTAGATTTGTTAATATTATCCTGTCTGCAGTTGTTCTAGGCGGCCGTTAGATGGCACCGTACGCACTCCGGCCGGGTGCGACTAGGCGCTAGGTGCCAGTCGCGTGCCGACCACCCGATGGGCAAGACGTCCGGAGGACGCCCTGACGCTGGAGTCCGTGCACTTAGAATCAATAATCGCAGGTAGTCGCATGAAAAAAAGATCTTTTCAAAATTCATAACATATTAAAAAATGCTTAATGAAGCATGCTATGCTAATTATTTGTAAATTAAATTGCTTGGTACTCGGTTATTGAATTTATTTTAACAGACAAATTTGCACAAAATGTATTTCAGCTTACAAAAACACAGTAAGTCGAAACTTTAATAAAATGCTAATGTCTACGAAAAGAAATATAAAAACAATTGACAAACAATCGATCTTTCTTCCAGATGCAATGTTAAAAAAGTCAAACGTCAAAGATTAAGCTGTCAATGTCAAAATCAAAGGACAAAGATCAAGTAACGTCTACAGTACGTTAAAAACATTGTAGTCTATGGTAAATGTAATGCATATTAGCATATCTTTAGCAAAAAGCTAAACGAGACTTATTACGTTCATCTACAATCTGTTTTCTTATTTCATTCAATTGTCAAATGCTAGAAACTTTATGATCGATGTATTCGGATAGTATATTGCAGTAAATTTAATGTCCACTGCGGCGTCACAGTTAATACCCTAGGCTCCGATGTACAGCCACAGCAATGCATCAAGTGCAATGGTGCTGTATCATATCAATGGCCTCACAATTCACACGAAATGTCCATATTTAAACGTAAATCAATGAAATTATACACTCGAATGGATCCACATTAATTTCTTTCAGTTTATTCAACGTAATATCTTTTTTATTATATGATAGTTATCGACCGCGATTCCGTCCCCTAAGATTAAAAAAAAGTCAAGAGTAAGTAGCCTGTATGTTCTTTACCTCTATATTAAATTTCATCTAGATCTGTTCAGCAGTTTAGGTTACAAATTCTAAAAAACATCCGTCCATCTAATCTATCGCATTTAAAATATTAGTAAGACAATCGAGATTTTTATAAAATATAAATAAAATTTGAAGTCAAATTGACTAGAATATTTCAATAAATTGTTTGTATTTCAATAAATGAAAAACGTCAATTATCTAACTACATTACGAGTATGGCGATTGTAAACGAATTAGGATTTGTTTAATGAGGCAGCTCCACGCAGTCGCTGTTCTATCGCTCGCTTTCAACTCGCGGGAAGCATTGAGCGGCTACGTGTTTATTTATTTAACAAAGGTCTTTAACCGAATCTTGAATGAATGGTCTCTCAAAGTCTTTAGCGTGTTTATAAATTTCAGTTTCTCCGTTTTTCTACGTCCGGTTTAGATTAAATTCTAAAATGTTGTTTTTGGCTATTTAATAAAAGTTTAACGTACTGCGTATTTTTGATTGCATCATCTTTATACACGGCATTAAAAAACTTGCTTAGAACTTAATATCGTGCTTAACTAGACTTAATTAACGTCTTTACTTTTAACATTTCGTCCGTAGAGTTTAAATTGTGCAATTTAAACTTAACGTCTTTAACATGTTTTGCCATCTTGGTTTCTACTTATCGTCCAATCTATACCATTATAATAAAGCGTAAACACACACTTCTTTGTTGCCTAAGATGTCAGCAATCACAGCATATTTTCGAATAATTCATTTTTTAATAAACAGCCCTACACTTACGTCAGGCTTTAGGCTAAATATTTTCTCGCCATTAAACTTAGGGGATAAATATTTTGGATAAAAACCCTCATGTGGGAAAGAGACCATAAGTTGCTGCCAACATCAAGGAAGCAAGGTTGTCATGTCATGTCATTTTGACATTTGTAATTAATAATTTGGCAAATGTAAACAATAAAATAATTTTTTTATAATTTCACGCGGATGAATCCGCAGGGGAACAGCTAGTTACATATACATTTCCATCAATTTCTTTTACTTATTGAATATATCAAAATGTTAGTTCTTAGCTAGCATGTATGTATTTGGCACTGTCAAAAGTTTAAATGAATCATCGATTTGTAAATCGATTTCAATAAAATTGATACAAACACATTTCAGCTTTATTGTTTCATTTAATTGGGCGATGAATTTTAAACCGTGTATAATGTAAGTGGATTCAAGAGGTCATTTGTCAATGTTTAATCGCCCGTCTGGAAACCTTCCAATTGTTGTTTTTTGAAACCACAGAATTAAAAACATCACATACTCGTGTGAATGGATCTTTTTATAATCGCTGATGACGGCTTTATACGAATTTATTGTTGAAATCAGATTAGAAATAGAAAGGAAGTGTATAATTTATGCTGGGGTGAAGTTCCCATTTATTTTATTATTACATAATGATTCATTAGTGTTAGGTTGAACTAAATTTCAACACGTGACAAAAATACTAACCGAATGGTAAGTAAAAGAAATCGGACATAGTTTGTCTTTAAATTGAGGTTTATAATAAAACTATTTCCCGTTAATACTTCCGCGAGTGATTTAAAAAAAATACTAAGTAGCCTATGTGTTCTTCCAGACTATGCTCTACACCTGTGCCAAATTTCATAGAGATCCGTACAGCAGTTTAGACTACAAACTCTTATAAACATCTATACATCCAAACTGTCTTATTTTAGTAAGAAGTGAGATTTCTCTATAACAGAAAACAATATTCTACATTTGTACAAGGGCGGATCGAGCTTTGGCCAGGGGTGGATCACATAATCGTGGTCAAGTCAAGAGCTTGACACAATATGTAAATATATTTTGTCAAGCTCTTGACCAACCAGCTCAGGGTGGGTGTCATGACCAACCCCCCTCCCTAAATCCGCCGTTGCATTTGAATAGAACAGATTTTAAAAAAAGGAGTAGTTTGCAGTCCGATGTAACTTAGAATAGATGAAATTATTTTTATGATCGATTCAAAGCATAATACAAATACTTGTACTGTTTTCCATCTATTGTTTTAGTTAACAAATGAGATTGGATTTTATTTTCCATATTCACTTTTACAATACTTTCTTCTAGAATTTCTATGACTGTAGCCGTGCTGCAAAATGTTAAAATTACAAACTATAAAATCTATGTCTCCTTTATATTATTAATTTTAAAAAGATATCTATTTTAAAATAACAATAATTCCAACTTCGCAATCATCACCAGCTTCACTATATGTCCCCACCAAAGGGCTCGGAGCCTACCCTAATAAGGGGTGACTAGGCCATAGTCAACCACGCTGGCCAAGTGCGGGTTGGTTGACTTCACACGTACCTTTGAATTTCTTCGCCGATATGTGCAGGTTGCATCACGATGTTTTCCTTCACCGTAAGAACGTCGGATAAATTATAACTTATTATAAATTATTATAACTTCGCAATACCCCGTATTAATAGTGAGTTTTCATAACGACGCAGCGCTGTGAGATCTTGTAATTTATTACATCTCTAAATTAGGTAAGGCGTTGAAATAAAATCGATTAGTTGCAGCGTTCCAGTTAATTCCCTCGTGCCGTACAGTGCTGAACATTTCTGTACATTGCTGTACAGTAGTCATATATCACCCAAGCAATCCGCAGCGTCGACTGAATGGCCCACGGAGACAGCGCGAACCATTGTTAACCATTATATTTATAACTACGTCTATACTGTATGTAGTTTCGGAGTTAAAAATTTAATCTTTATTCCTTGGGTTTACGTTAATACTTCAGGTGATTTTTATTTTGAACGTTATTGTATTTAAACGATAAAATGTTTATATCAGCTTGACCTTTTCCTTATAGAGGGTCAATAGTATGTGCTCCTTTTTTATACATGTGTATCAGTTATCATAATCTGAATTCTTCTGTCTTCCTCTAATTTTGTAGCACATAAAATGGCACTTTGACAAATGGCAATTCGTATCTCTATCTACTCTCTATGGGTTCTAGCGTGATTATAATAAATAATAGAATCTATAAATAACTATAAATCCAGTCCACTCCGCGTATTATAAACTTGGTCAAGTTCATATTTACCATCATCGTCAGTCTATTAAAATCTCATACAAATTTAAACTCCTCATATATTCATTATGTCGGCAGATGCGCGTCTATCTTCAGCGTTCGTCTAAACAAGACACCTTTGGTTTTCATTTAGTGTTAGGTTTAGTTCACGGTACGCGGGAAAGAGACGCGTCTCCCGCGCCCTCTCGCCTTCAAATTCCCGCCCTAAAAATGTGCAGTGTTTGTTTTTAAATCGGAGAGCAATTACGCGCCAAACGAGTGAGTTTTTTTTTATCTGTGTAGTTTTAATCTAAGGCATTTTTGGATGATTTATGTTACGCATGTTTGTTTAATTTCAGTCGGAAGTTTTTGAAATTTCTTAACAGGTTTTTTAGGTCTTGTTTTAAATTGGCTTCCGCTTGCAGATTTTGAGTTGTTGTTGCTTCTTGATATCTTTAGAATACAACAATATTTAAGACGTTATTTCAATATTAAAAATGTTTATTTAAATTATTTATGGAATGCAAAAAAACATGAAGGTTTTGGTCGCAAACATGTTACTTAATTTAGCACCATTTACGAAAATATATTTACAGATTTTCTAATTATTTATAACTACAGAACGAAAGACCAAAGTTAAGCGACGTGTTCGCTGTCGACCATTCCAAGAATGCTAACTTGAGACACTCTATTTCAGTCGTACAAAGACAAAGTTCAAACAGACCAGTTTTTGTATATGGCTCGATAGATAAATTATTCTATTACGAAAACATATTTGCTGTAATTACTTCATTTATTGCTTTGATAGTTTAAAATAAAAGTACTCATTCAAATTCACGGGAATTAAATATCAAACGCCTTCATTTGTTTTAATTTTGTCTCGACAGTCTTTGAGATTATGTCTTCGACGCTGACAAGAGGTCGTTGTAGTCTATGAGACTCAAGACTTATCAAGGCCACAGACTACTTCGAAAGCATGATCATCTCGTAATCGATCATGGTCGTAAGTTGCCATGGAAATTGTGGCTGGTTGAAAGCCAGCTTGGATTTCCACTAGCTATAAAATCGTGGATAACAAGAAGAGTAGTTAATTGGTCATTAAGAAATTCTTTTCCGAATATTTGTGGTGGTAGCAAACGAACA
>NW_013527359.1:495694-498152 GCF_000836215.1 Papilio polytes
AGCCGCGCAGGCCCATGGACATCCTCACCAGCATCTACGCGCTGCTCTCCGGCGGGGTGAGACGCAACCCACCACACCACCAAGATGTAACCACATGCCTGATTATGTAGATAGATCACTTGCCAGTGATTGTAGATTGCAAGGACTTCGATACTTCAAACCAGGCTATCTATAAACTGTCTCAAATCATCGATCAATTGAACTTAAACTCTGTTAACATAATTGGCTAAATGCTTTTTAGTCTAGATTTTTTTTGTAGGTTGAACAATCATTATCAAATAGCATACAACATTCAATATGAGGACTCATAAGTCAGCTTATATTCTCACTATGATCATTCTAGACTCGTAGAATAATTTGTAGACTAGATTCGATCATATTTTAAAAGCATTATTTTTCATACGGCTATTTCAGACATCTACCACCTTATTAATATAGCTAGACTATCAAAGCCTCGTGAATAAAATAATAGTAACAAATGTTTAGTTTTGTCAAAGTTACTAGTTTATCGAAAATTATTAGATTAGACATCACTGGCATTAATTGATTTTGCTTGAAGATTGGTAGCATTATTGGAAAATTTTAATTGAAAAAATATTTGAATATTTTTACCTTATATTAAAAAAATATATAAAAATCTTATATTTGATATAAATGGACGAAGATTTAAACCTGAAGGTACACGTCTTGATGTTGTGGTTTAAACGTTTTTATTTTTAGGTTATGTGGTTTACGTTACTGTTAAATTATAAATAAGTCATAAAGTAATCATCTTATTTAATTATTTTTAAAGTTTTAAGTTTTTAAAATCAGCCAAATATAAACTTTTCCAAGTATTTATTTTTATATATTTCATTTAAAACCCATTAGTTGATTCGTTGTTTGAATATCAAATACTTTCAATACGTATATCGAATACTTTTATGCAGATTGTTTTTTAATTTTGGCAGAATGTCAAAAAACGTTTCAGGCTTTTTTCGAATGCAAATATTGCACCATTAAATAATTGATACGCTGCTGTGAAAGAGCTCACGTTTTTATTACAAAATTGTCATGGAAAACATCCATGTATCTATATCTATACGAGTATTATAAAGAGGGAAGATTTGTATTTTTGTATGTATTAAAATAACTCAAAAACTACTGGACGGACATCATAAATACTTCTTAAGCTATACTGAGTAACATAGGCCGGAGTAACATAGGAGCAATGGCTAGTCTTTAATTATTCTACGGGTATTACTCAAAGAAACCAATCAAGATGAATTGTCAACGATGAAATGTGCTTAGTTATGTACATCGATTTGATATTTCGAGTTCTCATTCAAATTCTAAACAATACATTTCCTATAATAAATCTCGAAGTCTAAGGTCCAATAATTCTTTGTATATTCAAACTCATTGGACCTTAGCGAAATTATTTCCTGAGCTATAAATCGGGTCCATTTTTCCCCATTCTACTTCCGCTGTTCTAAGTTATTTACGATCTTTATCTTTGAATGAAAGTCGCATGTCCTTATTACCCTCCTATACCCGACGATACTCGTCTATATTTCCTATCTAAAACTCTATTATGCTGCCCTAATTTATAAGGAATTAAAGAAACTGTCCAGTTTGCTAGCTAATATAAATGTTACTTAACTTAATTCGTCTAAGAGCCTATAAAGAAGTAGGTGCGATATCCCTTACTAACCCTTTTAAAGGCACTATATTCAATGTCCTAAATTCAGTCTATGCCCTACATTCTGAACAAACTTAAGTATTAAATAAGAAAGTGAATTTTACTGAGTTAATGAGTTTATTGACCCCAGACATTATGGTGTCAATAGTCAAATGTATAACATAGTTATACTAGCAGGATAGTTTGCAAGTTCTAATATTTACATCACCCAAAATTTAAATAAACGCCATCTTTATTCTGTTTAGGTAAACTACAACGTTTTCTATAAAAATATCATCTGTCAATTTTAATTGGTTATTAAACCTAAAAATAAATGGATATTTGGTTTACAGCAAGGAGTCAACCCTAAAATTGACTCGGTGGCATTCCGTCTGCACTGCGGAGCGACCACGGCAGCGTTGCTTGCCGCGAGCGCTGCGCTCACTACGCGCCATCTCGTGGGCAACCCTATAGACTGCATACACACTAGGTTTGTATCAACCCGGGTTGTTTGTCGTATTTTTTTAGATGATTCATAGATGGCGCGGTTTTCAAATTTACACGGACCATGAACTTTAATTTTTTTTGTCAACATGAAACTGTAAAAGATGTACAATTACTTGATATTAGATAATGTATTTTAAAAATGACAAAAATGACCCAAACGCGTTAAAGTATGGCCAGATATTCTACAAAATAAACAGCTCAGTTATTGCAAATATTTTGACTAATAGTATCATCATCCAAATGCCACATTGAGGCTAACAGGCTTCGGATGCCTTCTCGAGGTAACACAGT
>NW_013527359.1:498253-506836 GCF_000836215.1 Papilio polytes
GCTACGGCAAATACTACCAGTGGGTGGCCTTCACGCTGTTTTTTCAGGTAAGTTACGTTTTAGATTTTACGGTTAGCATTCAGAAGTTTCATGATAAAATTAATGGACATCGTAAGGTTAAAACATTGAAGCTATGGTAAGTATTAATTTTATAATTCTACGTATAAATTGTTTTAATTTTGAAAATGTCAAAACAAAATGATGATTTACGTAACTGCTGCAAGCTACGGCGTAGCAGTGTCAGATATCTCTACACTACGAGTATAAATTTTATTGTCTTTATAGATAAGTTAATATTAAGCGATGGCTTAAAGTCGGTACTATCAAGCTCGTAGTACAAGTATACAAGGAATAGGTAAAGAAAGGTTAAAAAACTTACCGATAGATAAATATTAATGTGGAAAGATTTTACTATAAGACTTTACGACAAAAGTTTTTACACAAAGAAATAAAGATCGATTAATTTCACTTGTACGTAATCTGTGCGTTTGTTTCACACTTTTCTTAGGATCAAAGTGAAAAGCAGAGATGATACTAAAATCCCGGAACATATGTCACTAAAAGTTTGGGAGTTCTTGAAAATAAGTGTAACAAACGCACACTTCATTCGAAGGATTTTTATACATTTAAGATTGAGAGATTTTTTAGAGTTTTACTGTGATAAAGTAGTGTGTATTGTTAAGAAGAAAATTAGTACCACGATATAGAATTGGCGCAACACTAGATTATCGGCATAAACGTCACATCTCTAACTGACAGCTGTCAATGTCATTAGAAGAATCGATATTCGCGCGCATTCCTGGTGAGATCTCTAGTGCAGTGTGTAAATTATTATCGCTGATTACATTTATATTTAATGTTTAAAAGTATAGTTTTAAATTGTTGAAAGTATTTAAAAAAGTTGTTTTAAAAATTGCTATACTCTATATTAATAAATAATAAAACAATTTAAAACTAAAACATCAATTGTTTTATTTAAATAGGTATTCGATTACTGTTTATCGTATTTGTTTCAGGAACTAGTTTTATTCTCGAGTTTGTATTAAGTTCGAAACTAGAGTTAAGTGAACTTTTCACTTATAAACTGCGCTTTAACTTACTGCAAATATAGATTTTCTCTAAGTTTAGTATCTACATTTCTTTTTAGGACAATTAAGGCTCTACCGTTACGTTTGAAAAGTATTTAATTTTCTTCAAAATTCATTAACTAATCATTTGCATACATTATTAATGTGTTTAATAATCTTATTCTAATAGTAAAATGGATGAAGAAAGGGAAAGATAGGGACTTATGGAAATGGTTGGAGGAGGCCTATATCCAGAATGGGGTCCAACTACTGGAATAAAAAGGCTAAAAAAATAGTAAAATAGATATTGAGAATTCCAAAAAAAAATAGTTCACAAAAGTTTGAGATTCGATCCTGGATTTTCAGACTACGCATCTCAAATACTCGGTCATCGGGGTTAAGTACTTAGTACGCACGTATTGTAAAACCAGATGTAACAAACCGTTCATCCAAATAACTCGTATGACTAACAGTTAAATGTTACTGCATTTCAAGGGTTACGCATTTCCTCTACATATCCCTTCCATTTACTCTCCCCACTCTTTTAATGAATACGTGTAATGATTCATTTTACCTGGAGATTAACTCAATAATTCATTCATCATTCTATTTATTTATAGCAAAGAACAGTTCAAATAAATGATACATTTCCGGGAAGAATCGTTTAGTGAGCATAGTTCAGAAATAAACCATTTCAAAAAGATTTCTGCTCTGCGATATTGGGATATTAAGGGCCTGTCCCACCAAATTGTAAATTATCTGATAATCCAATGTGTAAAATATGTGACGGAAATATCGGATTTTGTTACTTTATCTGACGGTGATGTCATATTCAAGCTATCTGAGCCTCTATCTGCCAGTAGTGGGACCGGGCCTTAAATAAGTTTATTCGTTAAATATTATTTTAGTTATTTATTGAACTTTTGTTCTCTGAATTTTTTTAAACTGCATTTAATACCAAATAAGGTACTTTAAATTGTTTTTTTTAACAGGCGATATTGTTAAGAAGTGTCACGTAATCTAAATCAATTGGTGGCAACATTCACCTACAATCCATTCACGTATACAGGAGTCACCTTCGAGCGCTTGTTATCGCTGCTTACCCCACTCGCCCACTTGCCCACTCCGCAGCCGCGGCGTAGGCACGTATACTGACGTCAGCACATTGCTCGCCACTTGATGCCACAGTTTTGTAGTTGCATGATCCTCAATTAACAATACAACCATCTTTTTATAATGCCCATTTTATTCTAAGGCACTATATATACAAATATCATACATTGTGCAGTATAAAAGGTGATTTTGCGATTTGGTTTAGGTGAAATAGTTACTTGTAATATTAAATGCTTGATGGTATCTTAGCATACTATAATATATACTAATATACATACTAATTTTATTCCAAAATTATAAATGCGAAAGTTTAGATGGATGGAAGGATAGATGGATGTTTGTTAGAGTTTGTAGCCTAAACGGCTGAAACGATTTCGATGAATTTTGGACAGATGTAGAGGATAATCTCGAAGATAACATAGGCTACTCACTTGTTGTTTTTTTTTTAATTCCTTGCGGACGGAGTCGCGGGCGAAAGCTAGTTGGGGAACAATTTGGTTATAACTATATAGGATCTATATTGATTTGATCACGTAGTATTCGATGTTAATGGAATTATTATAAGTCAGTAAGCTCCTTGACAGTAAATCCCTAGGCTAAAATCAATTGATATTAATTGCTAATAAATCATTTGTTAATTAACGTTAAGTGACCTGACCACGTGAAAATATCTGGTAGTAGCTTTGTTTAGTAAAGGTTATTGCATCTTGTATTTTTGTCAAATTCATGACTAATTTAGTCGTTTCCAAGTTAAACAATTTTAAGTCAAATTTATGATTTTAAAGTTTTTGTTTATTAATCTGAATTGTCACTAATTGGGTTAAAACTACTCGCAAAGGAAACAGTAGAATCTAAAGTTGTTTCTCAGCTCTTAGTGCAGTAAATTAGCACCCTTATTTAGCAACAAAAGAATCTAAGACTTTTGTCATCTATTATTTTCGGCAGCAAAGAGCAAAGGGCCACTGCGTTCGTCGAAATATTGACCGCTGTCCAAAGACATCAACATTTGCATATATTTACCTAATTGACCGAGGAGGACACACAGAAAGGGTACTTTTCTTTTATATCTACGTCCTTTTCTTTTCCTTGAAAGAAATTCTTTTGCACCCTAAAGATAATGTCTTACTAATTCGTATATAAGTTAAGTAGGCAATCACTTAGAGCCTCTAATCGCTGATAATGTGTGTCATCGCACACCACAAGCCGCGGTATTTCATTGGCCTCATATAGCACGCTATCTAGTCCGCCTGTCAACAATTGGCCAGTGAATTTAATTCGAATGTATAAAGACACAAATAATGGTACAGTTCCATTACATTTTTAAATATTGTTTTTTTTTTGATCTTACCCAAAAGACAATCCTTAAAATAAAATGTGTAGACGAAATTTTTTTAAATATATTCATGTTCAATATAGGCTATGTTGTATTTTATATCCGTGTAAAACGAAATATTAAACGTATTAATTGATTTTATAAATTAATGTAACGGTTCATAAAAGTATTAAGTACGAAGTTATGTATTGACCTCTAGATTCGTAGCGATGCTACGCCGTAGCGCTGCAGCGATACAATACAAATAAAATTGACAACGAGCTACACTTCTATGTTTTGAGAGAGAAAAGTTATCATGAGATAAGTCAAAGTCAAGACAGTAAAACCGTTTTTTACTTGGACTCTATCGGGCGTAATCACAATACTCAAAAAGCTATAAAAATATTCTTACACTACACAATTTTATTGCCTTATATTACACATTTTCGGCTCCAAGATAAAATTTAATGGACACAAACAATATAAGGGACTAAGCATATAACTTCTCCAACAGTTTATACTGGTAACACTCTATTTTTTGCTTAAATATATGTAACAAAAAAGTAAACCTTCAATGGCCAATTATGACTGGTCGTACTATACCAATCTCAGCAATAGTAATAAAGGGTTAAAGTATTGCCAAGTCATTGGTTTGATGTCAATTATCATTCGATAATCCTTTAACCTGCCTTTCACTGGAATCGGATTCCCAACAAATGAGCTTCTAAATAGATAAATCATTTTTGAATTAACGTTAAGATTGACACGTTGTACGTTAACTTTTATAATATTAAGGTGGCAAAAGCGGAAACTTGTATCGACTGAAATGGAAAGCGACCGCTGCCCATTATCATTCGTAATTGCAGATGCGTTGCCTACCCTTATGTGATTGAGGAGGAGACGCTCATAAAGAGGATATTTTCCCTTCCTATGCGATTTCTCCGCCCTCAAATCCACTTTTCTTTTCCACTTAGGAAAAGGGTGTAAAGGGAAAGGAACTAAAATTAGGCCTCCGGCACCACACTCATCAGACGAAACGCGGAATTGCTTCCACTTCACGTCTGTTTTCTGTGTGGTCGTGGTACACCAGGAGAGCCGGCCCATTCGTGCGAAGATATTAAAGCGGGCTCTACCACTGTAATTGTTTACTTTTGAATTTTTTTCATATAGGTGTGTTGTAATACTGGAAATACCCTTTGTGTGAAAGAAATATAAACAAAAAATTGCAAAAAATTACAAAAAAAGACAATGTTCTTACTATTTACTACTCTATGGAGGTATTTCTTTAATCGTGTGTTTTTTTATAAATTTTCGGATATATTTATTTAATATTTTTGGCTAAAAATCTGTTAATAACTGCAGCAGTATTGCAGATTTCAATTAATTACAGGCTCTCGCTTGCGGCCGCGCTCTGCGCCGATTTAACGAGTTATATCTAATATTTGGTACGATTTGTGTGCAATTACACTGACGCGCCGTTTGAATAATTCATTATTCATAACTAGCTTTTGCCTGCGACTCCGTCCGCGTGAAATTAACAAAAAACAAAAGTGAGACTATCCTCTACGTCTTTGCTAAATTTCATCGAGATCCGTTCAGTCATTTAAGCTACAAACTCTAACTATCTATGATCTAAACTTTCGAATATTAGTAAGATATGCTTTAAATTTATATCTGATCATTAGGAGTAGGACTTAAGAGTGTGTGTGTGTGTGTGTGAGAGAGAGAGAGAGAGAGAGAGAGAGAAAGAGAGAGCTAATCATAAGTAGTCGAAATTAGAGAAACGGAACTTTTTGTTTAAATTCTGAGTTTAAAAAGGGTTGTTTTGTTTAATTTTTCTTTTTACCTGCTTAAGCCGTTTGAGTAGATGTGTAAGATATTATATTCGTATTCTATTTGCCTTTTTAACTAACTAAAATACTCTAAAAATACAGTAACTACATTTAAATGCAGTAAAATCAAAGATGATTAAAGGATAAGGCTACTTAAAATATAAATCACATTAAAATTTGACGTCATCCAGATTGTAAGCGACGTTAACGTCGAGCGTGAGTTTACTAATTATTCCTTCGAAGGAATGGTTGAAAATTGTAAAACTAATTCTAATATGATATTGTAATTAGTTAACAATTTCTATGTAGTGTTGCGGGCGTTGGCGCCAATACCTAAACCGTGGTTTATTGCCCGCCGGGCAGCCGGCAGCGCGGCCGCAACTGCTGTACAAAATTACACCTTTTTGCAACATTCTATCACACAGTTTGTGGTTTATACATATTTATTGATAAAAAACATTCCTATAGAAAAAAACGACGACTAAAATTATCATTTTCTCTGATGAAATATCCTACTAACTATTTTCTAACTTTCTATATAGAATAAGAAAATTATCTTACCACGTGCGTTTCTTATCAGTCATCCCGTGAACATGGCGCATGCAACTTCCTAAATATCGGGAGCTGAAACAATCCAATAGTGGTAAGAAACCCGTAACTTACGAACGTTATATTGGTAAAAATCACATCACCAGCTCACTATACGTCCCCACCGAGGGGCTCGGAGCCTACCCTAAATAGGGGTGACTAGGCCTTAGTAAACCACGATGGCCCACTGCGGGTTGGTTGACTTCACACATATCTTTGAATTTCTTCGCCGATATGTGCACATTGCATCACGATGTTTTCCTTCACCGTAAGAACGTCGGGTAAATTATGTACATATGAATATTCGAAAAATCTAAAATCACTTTGGTACATGGCGGGATTCGAACCCAAGACCTGTAGATTACAAGTCAAGTGTTCAAACCACTGAGCCACCGACGCTCTCATTTTGTAAAAATCACGAGAGTTTAAATTTATATTATGTCTTTTTACAATGAAAAATGACGGTTACATTATTTTTGTGTAAGCTATCGGACTGTTTAGTCTCGCTTCGAATCCTATGATATGGAGGTGCGCTACTCGATATTTAGTTGTACAACTAAACGGTTGAATTTGCTGTGAAACAATCGACAATCGCACAACAATTGTGTGAGTCAAAGATGTCTTCTATTAGTAATGTTTTTCATTTGTTTTTTTTTACAACTATTTAGTTTATTTTTGACTTCAAATAAGTGTTGTTTGATGATCCACATTATTTGACCTTCTTCAACCTTCCGCCATCAGTTCGACAGATGTGGAGTTTAAGTGCTTCGTTACATTTTCATTATTACAGCTTCATTATTTTCAGCTGGTTTGCAGTTATTTCAGTGTGTGGCATGCCAGCCGGGTGTGTCATACCGGATCCTTGTGAATCTAAACTATGTTAATATTGGCGCGGACGTTTGTATGTTTTAATTTATTGTCACCGCACGTGGTGGCAAGGTTAGGCCGGTGTCATAAGGAATGGAGTTCACTCGAGATATACATATTTCAATAATTCAATAAAGTTTCAAATATCAACTCGATTCATAACTTTTAACAGAATGAGTATTGGCAGTTTTGCAGTACACGTTTACATCTTGAAAAGATATACTGTTGAAGAGAAAAGATTTGTTTTTTTGTATGTATTGAAATAACTAGAAAACTAAGGAGCAGATTTAAAATTGTTTCACCAATAAATAGCTATGTTATCATTGAGTAACATGTTTTTTACTATTTTTTTTATTTTGCGTAGAAGAAGTCGCGAGCAACAGCTGTTAAAAATTAAAACGGAGAATGACATCAAAATTTAAAAAAATACCAGAAGAAAATGGGCTGATTTCAAAAATTCTTTAACATAAATTTTTTATTATTTTTTTAATTTCACGCATGCGTGACGCGAACGGCGGCTAGTAAACTACACGATGATAGAACATTTTAATCGAAACCCGCTACAGTTCATCCTTTGTGCCGTATTGTGGGAAGCAGTTACAACATAGAGAGGCGGGCACATAGAAGCGCGCGTCTTTACTGCACGCATCTGGACAAATGGGTGGACGGACGACGTCCAGAGATTTCCAAACTTTCTTCCGTAAACCTCTTTATATTACTGGCTTGGTAAACTAACATTATATTTATTCATTAACTTGAGAACCTTCTAGTTCTCTGTTTCATGCCAATGTATCTTTGGGAAGGTAATAATCTGACCAGAATACTTTGAGCCGTTATTATTGTATCAACCAAATGACCGCCAGTTGGTGTGTAACCGCATTATGAGTCTTGAATATCTGCCTTCTTGTAACTGCTACATTTCACGCTAAAAGTGTACTTAAAACAATTACTCATATAATGAAACCTCGTTCCCGTTTCACGGAGACGGTAAAATTATTTTACAAAAGCGATAATGCTGCAGTATTATCATAGACAAATTCTGATGACATATTTACGTAAACAGTTTATTAACGACACATAAATATTATTATTATGCTCAACTCACATTTCTCATTCTTGGAAAATTTAAAAAATGAGATCAGACCATAAAACATTGTACTAATAAATCCCGTATGACATCGTCCGCTACAGCCGTGCGCTGTCCGTTGTTGACGTACAATGGCATGTTTTGACAGCGCAGGGCGGTGGTTTAAATCAGCGCTTATAAGCTTTTAGTTATAATAAACAAAGTCTAAAAACCATCAAATTTTATTAGCCGTACATCATTGAACAACATAAATATGTCAAAATCGACATTTATCGCCGCAATACACGATTATGATATCGCGGAATGTGTTGTTTCAATAAATAAAATCGATATTCCTCGCTCGAATATCAAAGTCGATTCATTAGATAATCGTAACAGCGAGCATGTGTATTGTTGTTGGAGGGGCTCCAGCGTAAGTTACGACCAGCGCCGCGACCTCCTTACACAACTTACGCCAGTGTAAACGGCGGCCTGACCGACGTAACCGACGACAGATTTAAATCGATTTTAATTATCTATATTGTAGGGCATAAACACAGGAACGCGTTTCATCAGTCCCGCCGGCAACTTCAGATGTTATGATGTTAATGTAGGTAGGACGCGTGGACGCGTGCCGCGAACCAACTTAACTTTATAAATAGAATGCACATCGCTTCTGTGTTTAACGCAAGAAGCTTTCGGAGCGGGGCCGGCGGCGGCCAGTCGACGCGATCGCTC
>NW_013527359.1:507278-537697 GCF_000836215.1 Papilio polytes
AAACGTTTCTGCCACTAATCACGGCGCGTAACCGTGTTTCAAAAATAAAACGCCGCCGATTCGAAACCGGAGCATCTCGAAGGTTAATGAGAAAATAAAAAACATGCATTAAATTAGTGTCGGAGCGGTCACAGGCAAGCGCTCCTACAGCCGAGCCTGGCGAAACAATGTAACAAGTTTTATATATCCTCAAACTTCATTGAATTTAGCACAGTTTTATATATAGGCCGGATATTGTAGTTTGTAACATGTTTGTGTTCATTAGAGGCACACAATTACAAGCAACAGCGGCCCAAACACAATTACCGCGCCGCTCAGTTTGCTAAAGTAATTAATAAGAATATACTCTTGTTACGTTCACAACAAGGTAAGCAGACTACACAGATAAACGTTTTGATACTTTACATTTAAAACAATTACATTCATATCGTTAAAATCAGTTAATTATTAACTTTGTCAGATAGAGACTAACTAGGTACTTAAGTCCCTTTACACGTGACACTTCTTAGTTTTTTTTTATCATATTTTTTCAACTAGTTGTTACTTACTTTGTTTTACTTTATCAGAGATTATTTTCTAGTTACCTTTTAGGAGTAACCTGCCCTTGTATTTCCAAAATAATGCCATAATGCAAGAAAAAGGTTCTAGAAATATAGAGAACAAATTATCGCATCGTCGGATTCTACAAAAGTCTTATTTAAATCTACGGTGACGCATAATCTAACATATGTTTCTATAATAATATTATAAAGAGAAAAGATTTGTATTTTTGTATGTATTGAAATAACTCAAAAACTACTAAACCGTTTTTACTATTTAAAAAAACTCTTTTATCGTTAAAAATCTACATTATCACCGAGTAACATGCTACATTTTATTATTTCACGCAGACGAAGTCGCGTGCATCAGCTAGTAGATAAATATACAAACTACATTTTTTCTTAATAAAGATTACGTATAGTTCGATTTATCTAGGATGTATGAGTCTGTGCAAGATGGCAGCACAGGCCTGCTCGACGGGGTTTGGACAGTGTTGACCCACATCCGACCGACTCCGACGCTCCAACACAATACCGAAGCGTTCACTAACAATGCTTTACCTTTGTAATATTACAATTTTTAAATTACGTTAAACAAATAATTATTACAAAAAAAAACAGACGAATTGAGTACCTCCTTTTGGGAAGTCGGTCAAAACTGTGTTTATCTCATGTTTTTGTATAGGAAACGAAAGAGATATCGGATGCCATGGAAACTTAAGATTATGTTGTCTATGATAACATCTATACTAATATTATAAAAAGAAAAGATTTGAATTTTGGTTTTTGGATTTATTGAAATAACTCAAAAACTACTTGGCCGATTTTAAATATTCTTTCACCGTTAGAAATATAGTTTATCTCTGAGTTATATAGGCTATTTAAATTTCACGCGGACGAAGTCGCGAGCAACAGCTAGTAATTTATAATTTAAGGTCGTCAGTCAATAATTAGACCATAATTCATTAGTCCTTCCATGGCAAGCGTCTTCGGGACTCAGTTCATGAGTAATTTTCGCGGTAAGTAGGTACTACCGTCCAACGCTTAAGTGCCCTAAAGTCAAATGAAGACATGCACTATGAACAAAAAGTCTCTCGAACCACGCATGCTGGTAAACGACTATTGAAATGCGCCCTAAAGATACGTCACATAATGTAGATATTAAAAAGTTTAAACAGATAAAATATCAATTTATCAAATTGATACAATAAAATAACATGTTTAGAAATTAAATCAAACATAAAGCTATAAAATGTTTAATAATATTTCTATATCTTTACACCCTTTGATGTACGTTTTGTAAGATAAAACATAATTATTTAGAGCGCTATAATAAAATCAAACGTTGCTGAGTTATGAAAAACTAGACACGGACTCGTTTTATTATCTTAACACTCGTCGAAATAATGTTTATAACTCTATCCGCAATTTATATCCACAATATTTGAATGTTGGCTATAAATTTTTACTCTGGTGTGTCTGTTGCTTTGTAACACTATGTTTTTTTCAATGAAAACATTGCATTCGATTTATCGTCATTATTATAATTGACTTTAGTGGATTTTTGAACTTTTGAGACCGTTTTCTGAACTAATATAAAAAAACCCCAAATGAACATTAAAAAAACGTTAATATTTTTGTTAATATGTTTCATTTATTAAGTAACCCAATAATGTATTATTTGCTGATAATCCAATTTTCGGACGATGCTGTAAGGACAAAATGGCTGCTTTCTGCTTTTCGCGCGCTTTTCTACGTCACTTGGTAATGATGGCGGGTCGCCTCGCCTGGCCCTTGGTCATTCCGGTTGGGTTTGTTAATTGATATCGAATGCACATTGACAGATATCAGATAAAAATTACGAAAACGCAATTTACATGAAGAATTATTCCAAAAATTGTTACCTGAATCTTATCGAATGTTTCTTATGTTTTTGAGTTATTTTTTGGGAAAGATTTGCTCTGATTGTTATTAAATGAGACAAGTTTAGCAAAACTCGTCGAAAACTACAAGAGGATGACCAAAATACTATCGATTGTTCTAAAGCATCATGCTGTTTTATGGGTTTTCTCGACATTTCCTTAAAGATTAACCTAAATAGATAGGATCAAATGAAACGCAGGCATATTCCGCATCGACTGATAGTAAATTCTAGAAAATACTCTCGTCATCAAACATCCAAACGAACTTTTTATATAATTGTTTCCTATTAACCGTGACATTTACCAGGGTTACAGAATCAGAACATAGAAAAGTACTAAGATTAAGGAAGGAAACATGCAGTTATCTTGTGCAACGGCCGAAGCGGCGCGACCTTGCACGACTCTAAATAAAAGTTACTTTTTTTATATTCTGTCGCTACTACATTCTCTTACGATGTCACAATGATGCAACAAAGAGTTTGCATATCTTCATTCATCATTTTATGGAGGTTATACGGTAGACGACGATTTCCTATTGTCTGAATGCACTTTGACCTTCCCTCGCATTGAAACAAGCCGAATTTAGTTTCTTTACATGTTTAAAAATTAAAAAAATCTTACGGTACAATCGTACGGTCAGAAATTGAAACGTCCCGTGAAAATAACCTATAATTCGCGCTAATAATAACGAAATTGATTACCGATGGCCACAGTCTGTAGTCATAATATTTTGTAAACGTCATTAAAGTTGAAACAGTTGCGAAAATTTTAATTGAGATATTGGCATACAATGATATCATCCATTTTAATTATTTAATCCTACCTATTATTCTCGTAATTTTTAAATCTATACTAGAATATTTAGAGAAAGGAAAACTATGAAATTATTAAATGCAGATCTATTACTAAAGTGTTATTGCTGGTTCGTTAGCCCTAGAAGAAATAGCAGCAATTTATAAAAAAAAATCAAAACTGTGTTTGATATCTCGAAGAAAATTTAACAACGCCATCTATTATGTCAAATAAAAAACTTACTAGAAAATTCAATGCAGTTTTCTTTCTCAAGTCAATTATTAGAATTATTATTGTGATATCTATATAGAAGAATACCAGGTGCTGTTATTTTGTTATTACAAAATATATGGCACGTAGCCATTTTGATTTTCCACGTCAATAAATAAAAGCGCATCGTAATCGGATTAACGTACTCTGTGCTGATGCAATTTGCTTTGCAATAGCTATTATAATAGACTGCATTTTGTTATTTTTTAATTTTGTTATCTTACTAATATTATAAATGCGCAAAGATTGATGTTTGAGAGTTTGCCTCCTAAATGGCTGAAAGGATCTCGATGCAATTGGCTACTCACTTTTGTTAGAGATTTCCACATATGACAATTTAAAATATAGACGGACTGCCATATTAACAATACTTGTAAATTACTTAAAAAAAAAAACAAACTGAACTCCAATGCGACAACGCAAATGACTGAGCGCCGAGACTGCGACTGAGGCCGAGCCACTCCTTGCCATATATTTTATAAAACTACCCCCCACTATTCTTTCCGTTTCCTATTATTTTCCTAACAATATTGTTGTTTTAAAAAAAGATAAATGTATTAATAAATAGCACAGGTATATAAATAACTTTTAAGAATACAGAATACATCAAAAATAGTTAAAAAGCTAACACTTTTGTTTTTTTTTGTGATAAGATAAGATTTTGTGATTACAATTTAAATTTGCATGAATAGTTTTTTTTTGTCTCTACTTTATTTTCCCGCTAAAATCCATTTGAAATATTTTAGTTGACCTCTAATGAATTTGAAACGTTAATTTTATTTATTAGAGTCTCATTTCTTTTTCATTTTCAATTCGTTAAATTGTTTGTTGCAATTTCAGTTGCGACAATTCATGCTTGTTAAAAACAATACTTTAAAATTGTATGTGCGTTAATTTTTCTGTTGTGCAATAGTGCGTTGCCCTAAAAGTGGACCGGATATGTGTAAAATATTATGACAATTCATTGTGACATCCGGCGTTACCACTTTTTCATTGTTCGGAAACGAATTTTGAATTCCGAATCCGCCGATAATTCATTAATAACGGTTTTAACAATTTTTCTTTACAATTCGATTTTCAAAATGTTTATTTTTAACTACAATTTCAATCGACGACACAGAAGGTAAATATTAAAGTATACATACGTTCAGTACGAATTGACAGTATTAACTGAATATTCCAACTGTAACATCTACATACAATTTTAACTGAGGTTATATTTGGGTTTAGTAAATTGTTTTTTAAATACTTCACAAACTAGAGAATTAAAACTTTTACATAGGACTGTACAGTCCTAACTGATAATAATTTGGTACTGGTGAGATTACCGTTAATTCCTTGAAACAAAAAAACATCAAAAACGTTTCGTTTTAAGAAGTACTATTCCTTGCATCTACAGACGAGAACATTTACGTGTAGGGCGTCCATCGTTTGATTTACGTGTTTTCAATCGCATCTCAAACGGCAGTCGCGCGCCTATTTTTATAGCGCGCACCGACTCCATCGCCTGACTTATTCCTGGCTTTAACTAGGGCTGCCACAACTACCATATTAATAAAACACTCGAGATTTCTATTATCTCGTAGAATGTCAAAATTTACTAATTTTCATGATACCTGCTGCTACATTTTTTTGTAAATACTACATTTATATTTCCCGCAATGTAACTCCCCTCTAAGTCTCTTTTGAACCCTAAAAAGCCCATATAGATAAATTTAAAATTCTTAGGCAAAGAAGTAGAGGTGCTACTTGGAACCAAAGATATCTATATTTCATATGCATGTAGACAAGAAGAATTTATGGGAAAATTGATAAGGTGGCAACCCTGACTTATCCGGCTTGATACAAAACATCTGGTAAAATCAATTACAGATCTATAAAAGGTTGATTTCCACTTTTGTTGTGTTGACGGATGAGGTGAGGCTTATCATTTGTATCCATACTTCTGTATCTCTAAGCGATGTAACAATTCATTTTGACAAAATAAACGCAGTTATAAGGTGTCTTATACTATGTTGCTTATAGTATGAAATACAAAAGAACAAGGTCTTAGAGTCCATCAAGAAGCGAGCTTATCATTTCCTCAAAGGCCGGTAACGCATCTGTGGTTCCACTGGTATTACGGATGTCCATGGGCGTCGTTGACCACCTTGATGTTCTCGCCGCTCGTTTGCCTCCTTTTGTTATAAAAAGAACCCTCCGAAATCGCAAATCGACTACCCCTTCCTATACTTTTTTATAGTAATCCTCCGCTCACACTCATCAGACGAAAGGTGGAATTGCTTTACGCCTGTCTTCTGTGTGGTCGTATTGAATTGAGTGGCCCATTCTTCCGAAGTTGTTAAAGTAGGCTCGAACATTGTAAAAATTCATCTAATCTCATTATAAGCGTATCTTTTTCCTTATTAAATTACTAGCTTTCGCCCGCGACTCCGTCCGCGTGGAATTGAAAAAAACTAAAAGTGAATGCCCTATGTGTTCTTCCAGACTATCTTCTACGTCCATGCCAAATTTCATCGAAATCCCTTCAGCCTTTTAGACTACAAACCCTAACAAACATCCATCCATCCATCTAAACTTTCACATTTATAATATTAGTAAGATTGATTCTTATAATTAATTGCATAATTCGATCAACAAACTAAATGTGTGGGTATTTTATT
The DNA here is from genome assembly GCF_000836215.1 of Papilio polytes. Classification (NCBI taxonomy): domain Eukaryota; kingdom Metazoa; phylum Arthropoda; class Insecta; order Lepidoptera; family Papilionidae; genus Papilio; species Papilio polytes. Next base: position 513,465 of record NW_013527359.1, read on the forward strand.
CCACATATTGATCTTCAAATGTCCAAATATCCTTTTAAAATGTTTGAGGTTAAAATCTTCGGTTACGCTAAGTAATTATTGGTCAGCGAGTTGCTACAACTTCAAATCTTTACTTTCAACTTCCATTTATCTAACCGAAAACTATTTTCAATCTATTTCTTATGGCTATAAATAGTATACATACATCTTATAAAAGTAAAATCATGTAAAAATCACGTAAATACGTTAAATAAATTAGTATTTTTAATGTTTGCTTTACACAAAAATGCACGACTATAGAGTATTCTTTTTGAGGCGTAGAATCAATTTTGTTAAAGCCCAACGACTTACACTATCTTAAGCAAACTGTTCTCAAACTTTTCTAATTTTATATCAAATCCTAGCGGAATTCGAATATTTGTTCAAATGCAGTAAGAAAATTTAAATATCAAGATATAGACTGCTTTGTAATTTGGTCCAAAATATTTAGTACTAGCTTTCGCTCTCGACTCCGTAGCGTAGAATTAAAAAAACTGTAGCCCATGTGTTCTTCCAATTTTTTACTTTTAGTTCGTTTAGGCTACAAACTCTAACAAACATCCATCTAAACTTTCGCACTTTTAATATTATAGTAAGAAGTAAGATTAACAAATTTGAATTTGTACTGGTTTTAAAAAAAATTTAAGTCGAAAATAGCAATTAAAATTGTGACAAGTAAATTACTTCTTAGTAATTTTATAAATGCGATGGTTTAGCTGGAGTTTGTTGAAGTTTGTAGCCTAAATTGCTGAATTCGATTCAATATGGAATAGATGTAGAGGATAGTCTGGAAGAACACATTGGCTACTTATTTTTGTCTTTTTAATTCCCCGAAAAATAGTCTTTTGATATGTTTCATCCGGTTTTAATATAGCGAACTTAAACTTTAGGCAATTAATTATTTTATATCTCAATGTCATCTTAAAATGCAGTATCACAGTTTTATTGCGGGAAATATAAATAATCTTTACAAAGAAGAAGAAATAAATCGAACATCTTTATGGTAATAAAGGCCCTTGACACGACCTCTATAAATTTGCATAGAGAGCGGTAGACTCTAACGTGGAACAGAGATTAAGAGATTAAGAATAGTTTTCAACGATATAGTCTATTAATAAAAGCGACTTCGGTTGCCGCGTGGGTTACAACGAAGTTTTAAATCCGCTGTCCATTGTACGCCGCTTGTTTATGTTGAGACTTGGACCGTATTAACGCGGCTATGTATGTCGAAATGACGCTTTTAAACCTAACACATATCAACGAGTATGTATTTTTAATCTTATTAAGCACACATTTCTTGTATATGTGCAAATAACAAAGTTTAAGTTCTTTAGGCGTGGTAGAGTATACTATTTTACGGGAAATTTCTGATGCACTAACTGCCACATAATAAGTACTTCAAAGTAATTTAGCGTAGATTTCACACACAGAGTGAATACTCTTAAATATCTAAGTGACTATAAAGTAACCCTTAGAGCAATTTATAAAGAAATATATTAATTGTTGTTCCTTTAACTTACTGTTTGTAAAGTTATTTTGAACATAAGTTTCTTCCAACATGTTCGATATATTTCTCACAAAAGGTAGTTCGATATTTTCGTTCCCGCCATTTCTAGCGATCGCAACGGACGGACGAATTTATGATTTCTTTTATAGTTTACTTTGTTTTATTGTTTGTTGTAATAAAGTGCAGAATGCGAGCACAGATAAATCCCGCCGGACTTTTGTCTATCGAACGTCAAAATATTTTCACGCTACTTTAACCAAAACTGGGTAGATGTAACGGAATTATTTGATCAACATGATTATGTTGTTATAGCGTGCTATTTCTACATTACTGTTGTAACCAGTGTAAGGATAAAAAAATATTGTCAGTAATTTGTTTTACGATATTTTAAATGTTATGTCTAAATATGCTCCATAGACAAAATTTCAATTTAAATGAAAGCACTAAATGTACACAGCTTTTACAATTTCTATTTCAAACTATTGTTTATCATAGCATTTCGAGTTAGTCACTAGAAAACAATAAAACTTCTTTTACTGTCTATGGTAAACGTCAGTCGCTGAGGTATTCCGACCATAGATAATCCGTTTTATTATCTGCTTAATGTTTATACAGAGAAGCGACTAATAAAATTCTAAATGCGGTTCTACACCCACTTCAAGCATACAGGAATGCAACGATATCCACACACATTACTTTTCAAACGTCATTCTTATTTGAAAACAACTTTTGAACTAACTTATTTCAAGGTTAGAAGACAAAACACTCTTCCGATACTCTGAAAAAAAGAATTATCAAAATCGGTCCACCAGTGGAGTTATGCCGTAACACGCATAAAAAAAGCATACAGACGACTTGAGTACCTTCTTTTGGGAATTCGGTCAATAAGTAGACGAATCGATTAACATCTGGTTTTTAAAAATCGATTGAGTCGTTTAGTCTAAAGGCGGTTGCAAAGGTATATACGCGCATAAAACCTCTTTATCTGTGGAATAAAAAAAAGTTTGAAATAATTCTATTATATATTTCATGTTCGGTTTATTTTTTCTATGTGACCAGTAATAATCTTGCCTTTAATTTAACAGAGGGTTTTAAGTCCCAAAATATTGGAAGCATAACTAAATATTGTACTATCTAGATCCAATCCATGGCCTTCAGTCGTATCCATCGTACCCACTTGAGTATTGGCCTTCAATTTTCAAGTATAAAAATATCAGAGTGATATTATCGCTAGCTAAATGTTAAGTGATTCCTAAAGTACTTAAGTTGTGTATCTAGCGCTTTCATCTATCGATACTAACTTACACGATACTTATAGATTTAAGCCGCGTGTTGCATTTAGCTCGGTTAAGTTATTTCAAGGATTTTCTTGCTTATTCAATTGTCCATAAGTTCAGAGGGGCGGAGTAGTTCTAGAGAGTTTTTGTTTCCAAATGTACAGGCGTGTATATAATCAAATGTATATATGTAATGAGGGTAGATAGCAAATAGCTTGTTAATAATGAAGCATTAAGACAATTGGGCAGCACTCCAAGCACCACTTCAAGCAGCTGCCTTTCACTTAAATCAGACACATCGTGTCCGTTCTTAACTTAATGTATGTGACGACTTAAAGCTTTATTCTAAAACTAGAGAGCTTTTTCTAATTTATTCGGATATACACGTTTTTAAGCTTAATTTTTAGAACACTGTGTCTGATATTTTGTGTAACTCGTCTCATCTGTCATAACTAGTTCTGTAACACAAATTGAAACGAATATTTAAAATATCTTAACAGGAAAAAAAATTAGCGTTTGACAACAAGTACCGGAAACGAATACTTGAGTAAACTCTTGTAGCTTCCTAAGGTCGGATGAGTAAGGCCTTCAATACGACATATTATCTAAAAAAAGTCAATTAAATTGAATGTAGGAAAAATTAATTCATGTTTCTACGAGACCCTTAGAATCTATTTTGTACACAATCAGTGGATTTGTCTCTGTATTAGTGGCCTAAGTCTAAGACATGGTCTAGCTATTCCTGCAATAAGCAACGTTTCCGCGATGTTTATCTCAATCCGTACCATCTCTATTACTAAGGCTGTACTTCTTTTCCATATAACCAATCAACCAATTTTAGAGGTTAAAAAATTTATGCGTCAACATGCGTCACAAAGTTAACTTTTAAAAGCGAAACGCACAATTTCTGGTTGTATCTTTGGGCACGTTCTCTGGTAGTCCGTCTCAAGAGCCCTCCGTGTTATCGACCTTCGGATCTGCTCGACCTATCGCCTACTAAGGGGCTTCCGACACCCCCGATCTCCCTCGACTTGCTTAGGCTCAGATGTTTAAGCTTGCGCGCCAATTTTAATGATAGAGGTCACGTTATAGTTAAACTAGGCTTCGCCCGCGACTCCGTCCGCGCGGAATTAAAAAAAAAAAAGAAAGTAGCCTATGTGTTCTTCCAGACTATTCTCTACTTCTATGCAAAATTTCATTGATATCCGTTCAGCTGTTTAGACTACAAACTTTAACAGACATCCATCTATCCATCCATCCACCTAAGCTTACGCATTTCTAACATTAGTAAGACATGTTCATAAACTATGACAAAAGACAGTAAAATAGATTTAAAAAATAAATGATTTAATATTTTTGTAACATTTCAACGCTGCTATTCAATTTATTTCTATCTAGGATATGATTTTACATCGCTTTTGTATTAAATTATTTTACATAAAATGGATGTGGAAAAAAGAAAGGAATAAAAATTAAAATCACTTTTGAAAACAATAGTTGAATCAAATAAAATGAAATACGACTATTGCGTTTAAAATACACTAAAAACAATTGACGTGCGATCTTTTGTAAAGTAAAATAAAAATGTACAATTACTTGTTTGAATGTTGAACTGTTATCGTCAGTCAGAACCTAATCGATGATGTTGTAATTTTTTTTCACATATTCCTATTATCTAGACGTCCAATTACTAGGATATCTAGGATGTATCCCTCAGAGCTACCGGACGTCTTTTTAACGTTACTTTCGCCTTAATTAATTGTCATCGAGCGAGACTACTCCGCTCCTATTGACCCAGTTGTGCCGACAATTCTTGCAAGAGACACGCTATTTCCGCAATATTATACTATAAAAGTAAAGAAAACAACCAGATTTCGTAGCTGTACACACGTAACATTAACAATAATTTAATATTGGCTGAATACAAACGATGTTACACTCATCATGAGTAACATCACTCTTTAAAATCACTAAAATCTTACGTTACAAGAGTTCATAGGGCAGGAATACACATAACAGTAAAATAGTATACTGGCATGTGCTAGTGAAGCCAGTTGTTCTCGAGATCATACGTGTCTGCATCAAGTCTCATACCCCGTTCAGACTCTTCCTTAATTTATTTGCCAATAACTGTCGCAAAATTTAATATGCTAGAAACTTGTACTGTTGTGGCAGTTTACACATGTACGTTCTTGCTATATGATAGGTTACATCAGCACGGACGGTGCAGTGCGTAAAGGCATTCCCAGCGACAACAAAAAAAAATGATACCTTACATTTGCTTACATTTGAACAGTGGTAGAGTCCGCTTTAACATCTTCGCATGAATCGGCCGGCTCGTCCGGTGCAATACCACGACTACATAGAAAACAGGCTTGAAGTGGAAGCAAATCCGCGTATCGTCTGATGAGTGTGGTGCCGGAGGCCTAATTTTAGTCCCTTTCTCTTTCCACCCTTTTCTAAGGATGGGAAGGAAAAGTGGATTTGACGGTAGAGGAGACGCGTAGGAAAGGAAAATGTCCTCTTTACGTGCGTCTTCTCCTCCGTCAATTAAGGGTAGGCAACTCATCATGCAATTGCGAATGTTTATGGGCAGCGGTCGCTTTCCATTTCAGTGGATTCAGGTGGCCGCTTGCTCGTTTGCCACCTTATATTATAAAAAAAAATTGTATGTACAAATTTACTGGGTTCAGTAGCTAGCACATGCCAGTAGGTGATATTACAGCTACTATACTATTTTACTATTTATTATTATGTGTGTTCCTGCCCTATGAACGTAACATAAGACTGATGTGAGAAGAAACACGCTAGTGCGTGTCACCCTTCTTTTAATTGCACTTATCTAAAATCAACTATGATCAAACTCCAGATTATTTAGCAAAAAAATCCTAAAGCAAATACTTTTTGCAGTCTGTATTTATTTAAACGTGTTATTCGCATCCATTACGATGCAAGTAAATAATTCGATCAGGCATACATTTATGAATGAGAATTCGTAAACATTTCTCGTGCGAATTAAACAAGTGGACTTGAATTATCTATATCGTTTCCGCGTACCGAGGAAACGCCGTTCACACATCTGCTAACACTAAGTGTAGGTACCATTTAAATTCTAGGTTAACTGAAAGAAATACTATAGACATATTTTCAATATTTTACGTTCGAAAATGGCCTTGACTTAATTTCGCATACGATGCTATATGAAGTAAAAAGATAAGGCGGAATTCAATAACCAATTTTAATGATCCATCTGTGAAATTAAATACATGAAATGAAAACGTTGTTTTAAATAAATTGTGAGAACGGATCATCTTTGACAGTTTATATAGAGAAGACACTATTTCTTTTACACACGTAGATCTAGTTTTAGTCAAAAAGATTCAAATATCAAATCATAATGATATAAACGCGAAAGTCTAGATGGATGGATGTTAGAGTTTTTCATCTAAACTGCTAAATGAGTCTCGATGAATTTTTGGCATATATGTAGAGAATAGTCTGTAAGAACACATAGGTTACTTTTGTTTGACGAACGAAAACTAGTTTAAACAAATTACCAAATACACGCGGTGGATATGTTGACATGTACCTAAATTAAAAAACAAATCTATAATCACGTGTAAGAATCGAGTACGATACCGAGAATCGATTCCCACAGATTCGTACAACGTTTAGAATCTTTTCGTGGACAATAAAAAAAACAAATATAAATCGTAATTAACTCACAAACGTTAAGAAAGCCAGACGTGAGACCTTGAGCGAGGCAACCTTGCAACTCTAGTTCGAGTAGATTACATATATTTACATCAATAAATCCCACAAACAGCGTATCCAGTTTATTTTTCCAGCGCCGGTAACATTGATAGAGCTCGAATCGACTTTTTATTTACTTATTGATGAGAAATAATCGCCAGTCGGGCTATTTTCAAACGTAGGAAGTGGTAAAATACTTAGAAATACTCATTCCCTTTCAAATTGTGTGATTACTGCAACATAAAACAAACATTTGTGTCAACAAACAGTTAAGTAAGTTTCGTCTTTGATTGATTTATTTATAACGAGCTGTTGCCCGCGACTTCATACGCGTGGTATTACAAAACATACAAACTATGAAAATTACAAAAAGCTACATATCCCTCGGGAACCGGACATTTCTCGGGGATGAAGCTTATCCCATGTGTACTCCAGACTTTGTTTTATATCTGTGCCAAATTTCAATAAGATATGTTGAACCGTTGCAGAATGATCGAGTAAACATTAAAAAACTAAATTAATGAATCACACGGGAACCGTAACTATTCCCGGGATAAAAAGTAGCCTATGTGTTCTTCCAGACTATGCTCTAAACCTGTGCCAAATTTCATGGAGATCCGTTCATCCGTTTAGGCTACAAACGCTAACAAACATCCATCCATCCATCCATCTAAACTTTCGCATTTATAATATTAGTAAGACTAGCAACTAGCTAATTTGAGTAATTTATTCCTTATCTCTTATACTGTAATATTGTTTCGATTTCTGTTTTCTTTAGTGGTTATTATAAGAAAAAGTGTCTATTCGCAATTAACATAAATTCACAGACTAAATATACCAGGGATCGAGGAGCGGCCACTCAATAAATAAATCAATACGTCACCTCGTGGCTATTTCAGGGTTGTCGCTGCAACAGTGGTCCGCTCAAAAATCAACTCGATTTATTTATGAAGCAGGGTTGCCACATAAATTATACGATGCTATAAAACCTTTCCGGTTTCTTGTAACAAAAGATATATAAAACTTGTCGGTTTACGTAAATCAACCGAAATTGAAGTATATTGTTTACTACAAAAATAGTTTAAAGAAAATTATCTTCGATTAACATGATTTGAACATTAGCTACTCAAGAAGTTTTTTTTTTATAATAACATAAGGTGGCAAACGAGCAAGCAGCCGTCTGAATCCACCGTAATGGAAAGCGACCGCTGCCCATAGACATCCGCAATTGCAGATGCTTTGCCTACCCTTAATGGACGGAGGAGGAGACGCACATAAAGGAGAAGCTTCCCCTTAATATGCGTCTTCTCCACCGTCAAATCCTCTTTTTCTTCCCATCCTTTCCTCAAAAGAAGAGGGTGGAAAGGGAAAGGGAGTAAAATTAGGCCTCCGGCACCACACTCATCAGACGAAACGCGGAAATGCTTCCATTTCACGCCTGTTTTCTGTGTGGTCGTGGTATTACACCGGACGAGCCGGCCCTACAGTGCGAAGATGTTAAAGCGGGCTCTACCACTGTTAAAAACCTGCAAAAGTAGATACTTAGTTTCGTTTTCTAATTCCGCACAAAGAGAATGTATACCTTATCATTTTTTTTAATTCCGTGCAGACGAAGTCGCGGGCAAATCTTGTGTTTAATGAAAACAATATATAGATAAGAAGATAAGTCATAGAATAATTAGGTAACCAAAAACTTTGTGCTTGTTTGTTATAAATAATACTTCAAAGTTGGAACTTGGAAACATAAAGAACAATGGATATGCACTTTATCTGCGTTTACCGCTATGTGGGTAGTTGAGATGTAATATATGCAGACTTAGGTACAAGTAGCGTCTAGATAGCCTATTTAGGTCACGCGGCATCTCTCGGATAACAAGTTCTTTCTCGATCTATATCGAAAGTATTTCATCGGAAAAGTTGCATCAAGAATGATATATTCAAATTAAATCGAAAAGTCTCCTTGCGTATATAAAGTTACGGGGGGTTTTAATGTATTTTAAGAGCAGGCGCACACCATAAAAATCGCACAACGGTTGTGCGATTGTCGATAGTTTCGCAGCCAACAGTTTAGTTGCACAATAAAAAATCGAGTAGTGTGCGCACTTCCATATAAGCTCATAGGAATCAAATCGCGACCAGTTGTACGATAGTTTATTCAAAGGTATGCACGCTTAGGTCCTGAGTCGGGATACTTTCTTCGTATAGAACGTCTACAATGACTACTAAATGCATTGAAACAGAATTAATTTTGTTATTTTATAACACCATTAATAAATATAAAAATCAAAATGATCTTCTAGCGATCCGCCGCAGCTTCGCGTGTATGTCAAATAATAAACGTCTGTTATCTTATCTCATTATCATCCACTTGCCCTTATCCCTTGGAGGGTCGGCACAGTATGTGCTGCTCTTCCATACATCTCTATCAGCCGTCATATCTGAATCCACTCCTTTCTTAAGCATATCTTCTTTCACACAATCCATCCACACTTTCTTCGGTCTTCCTCTTCCTTTGTAGCCATCCACATTCAATCTCAACAACGTCTGTTATCTTATCTGTGTTACTTTATTATAATAAAATATATTCTATGTTACTGAGTAATAATTCTAATTTTACTAAGATTATAAACGCGAAAGTTTAGATGGATGGATGATTTTTAGAGTTTGTAGCCCTAAACTGCTAAACGGCTTTCCGTAAAACTTGGTATAAATATAGATTATAGTCAGGAAGAGCATATAAGCTACTTACTTTTGTTTTTTCCACGCAGATGGAGTCGCGGGCAAAAGCTAACAGAGAAGTAATTTTTAAAATCAGTTGTGTAGTTTCGGAGTCTATTCAATGCAAACTATTTAGTAGGTATAAATATAGATGATCAAGTATTTTAAATCAAAATGGCGTACTTTAAAACTTTAATATAAGAAAATCAACTGAAGATAGCAAAACTAGGCTAATGCTATCTTCAAAACCATTAAAATACAAACGAAAACTATTGTTTACACAAGATAATTGAATTGTACAAACACATATGTAATAGAAACTGTGAAGAGATGTGTTAATTTTACGTTTCGATGTATCGGCTCACGAACGCGACCCTAATGTGAAATTATTTCCTCTATTATTACACATCAAAAGGTAAAATGTATGTTTTCGTTTACGTAAATTATGTAATTTTAAATACACTAAACGAGAGATCTTTTGTTTTCTTTATTTAGCAACTAGCTTTTGCTCGCGATTGTCCGCGTGCAATTAAAATAACAAAAGTAGCCTATGTTTTTTTTATATAACATAAGGTGGCAAACGAGCAAGCGGCTACCTGAAAACGCCAAAATGGCGAAGCAACCGCTGCTCATAGACATCCGCAATTGCAGATGCGTTGCCTACCCTTATCCGACGGAGGAGACGCACATAAAGAGGATATTTCCCCTTCCTATGCATCTCCTCCACTATCAAATCCACTTCCTCTTCCCAACCTCTCCTTATAAGAAAAGAGTGGTAAAGAGAAAGGGACTTAAATTAGGCCTCCGGCACCACACTCATCAGACGAAACATGGAATTGTTTCCATTTCACGCCTGTCTTGTGTGTGGTCGTGGTATTACTAGGGGCGTGCCGGCCCAATCGTGCTAAGAAGTTAAAGCGGGTACTACCACTGTTAAAATGTTATGTTATGTTAATGTATAAAAGACTATGTTCTAAATAGTGCTTTTCATAGAGATCTGTTCGGTTTAGGCGGCAAATTCTAACCATCAATCTAACTATTTTTTTTTATTCATAATGAATTATTAAGATGTAATTAAAAATCTTTGCTTTGAATACCCGAAAGTTATACAGCCCTAGTGTAACAATTTCTTTCAAGTAACTATATTTATATCTTCCTAATTCCTTAACCTAAAATATTTAAAAGTACCGTGAAGGTCTATTTAAAGTAGGGCTTAATAAATCTATGTTTAATCCATACATAATGCCAAGTTCTTAATATATTTCAATCGACACATGTCTACAAATTCTGTAAGCCAATGTTAACTCGATTTATTTATTTATTCCGCGTAATCCTAAATTTATCAATATTTATTTGGACAGAACGTATTCTATGTTAAGTTTAGTTTGTGAAAAATAGTCGATACTGATTTTTAAAATAGTTTTGTATGAACTGCGAGGAACGTGTTGTCTGTTTATTGTTTCGTTTATCTCCGATTGATTCAACACATTTAGTACGGTGGGCGGACGTCATTGGTTTGTGCGTGCGAGTTCCACTGACCGATATCAATATTAAATTCAACTATTACATAACATACTCGTATACGAGATTAACACAATGTTAATGTATTTCATAAGTCGATGCGTAGTTTCTTGGAGACGAAGGTAAATCTTTTGACATGAAACGAAGTTAAAATTTAGATACTTAATGACATATCTATATTAATTACATCTACTTATTAGTAAGTTTATAAATAATCCTACCATATCCTAATTAAAATTTCACACAAAATGTAATACTAGGTGCCAAAATTAAAGTTTCTAATCATGCTGTCACATCGCACATTCTTTTGTCTTCATTTGTCGCACGTCCATTCTTTCTTTTGTTTTAAAAAAATGTCAACACGTCAATCCAATCCAGCCAGTATTTATAGATCCAATTTTTTTGTCTTAGGGTATCCGTCAATATTAAAAAAAAACAAAAGACTACGTTGTATACAACAAAATTACAAATTGTCTGAATGTTCATTGACAACTATTTAAGACGGGGGCTGGACGTCCGGAATGGGCAATACTCACCACATAATAAAATACCACAAACGAACGCCATTGAAATCGAAGGGTAAAAATGTCGACAACGTACACGGAAACACAAAATTAAATACAAAAATAAACACAACTCGAAACAGTCCGCAAAAATACATCGGGCGTAGTAACAAAACGCAGGCATACTGATTTTACTCAATGCAAGATTTATTATCTAAACAGATAGCCTGTTACGCCACTGTTTAATATACTATTAAGTGGCAAATGGGATTCTCGATGGGATCAGTTCGAGTAGACTGGAATCATGGACATACGAACACTGATGACGTCATTATGCGAAGGACACAACAAGCCATACTTGCACTCATCTGTGTAAATTTACGTCCTTTTTCACGATCCGGGATAGAGTTTATCTCTGCTTCAATAGTAATTAATTTTTCCTTTCCCCTTTCCATCCTTTTCATACAAAGATGGAGAGGGGAATACATTTGGGGAGAGGACCCACGGATAGAGGATATATCCGATTTTTGTCCGTCTTATTGGCTATTGATTTGAAATAAACAACTGCAAGTAAAGATGTCACGTCGCTGTCGCCTGCTTGTTAAATAATAAATATCGTAAAACTTTTAAGAAGATTTACTTATAAGTTACATGTTTATCAGTCTTCTGTTTTCAAGTTTTAAGTTCTAAACTAAATTTTCTCTGATCATAATTGTGATAACATCAAGAAGAGTATGTCATACCAAAATGTACATAGTTGCGCAGAAAAATTAAGGGGGAATTAACCTAGTTGGTATCTATTTTAGCTCGCACAATCTTAGATTACACTCGGGCATAGATCATACCGGCTTCAGCCATTAGTATAGCAAATGGACGGTCGATATTGAGGTTGTTGCTGGTACGCGCGTTACGCTAAGTGTGGGCCAGTGTTGTGTTGCTATCGATATTACTTTATCGATAAACATTCTGACGTTTGAACTGATTGAATTCTTTTCTGTTATGTTTTGTGTACTACGATTTATAGATCGCAAATTTACGTGTTTAAAATTAGGTCGTACACATGTTGTTAATTTATTTTTAGCGTATAAATGTAGCAAGACTGAATCATAACTAATATAATTCTTTACACTTGTCAGCTAAAATGTCTGCCACGTTTTAGTTTTTTTTTTAATTTTATTATTTAGCTTAGTTCATACTACTTTTCCGACTAAACTAAGACTTACATTTTAGTTCTAATACTAACTTTAGTACCTTAACAATAGTACATTTGGTACTCGTTTGATATGGAACTAAATAAGTTTTTTGAAAAAGATCTAAAACAGACTAGATTACACTTTTTTCACTTTAAATCATTCCAAAAACATCAATATTATTCAAAGCGATGTTTACAACAATTGAAGTATGGTATATTGATTTATTTCTTCATCTATTCTCAACGATTTCATTTTACGTTCTAAGCTGATTTGAGGTTATGTATAGCGTGTCCGACTTCTGTAGCAGCGTCAGTATTCGCGGTATGTGTTGCCAGATTGTTACAAGCTGACTTTCGTTTGTTTTGTTATCAAGTAATATTATGACATCGAATAATGTGAACAAAAAAATAATAATATTATTGCAAAACATTTTCTTATATTTGTGTGACAAGATGTTTTTTTAGGGGATATTATACAAAATGTTGCCATAACGCTGCGGAACATCAGGAATGTCGTCATGTATTGTGTCGTAAAGTGCCGAAGATTCTGGTGAGTTCCACGGATATCCCGGAACCCTCTTCTATGGCACTAGATGCTGGCCACCAAAGGGGTTTTAGTGGGTACAAACTTCAATTAACCCTGTCATCCCCCCCCCCCAGAAGGCTGGGTATCTTTTTGAAGATTTCCCCCCGTAAAAAATGGTATATTATAAAAAAAAATAAAGATACACGTATTCAGTTAATTAATGGGTCATTAGAGGAGTATTAGAGGTTTGATAAGTTACAATAAGAGACTTAAAACGAACTGAAACAGTATAAACCCTAGCTATAGAGTGTTAAAATCTATCAAATCCGATATCCATCTGTTGGAAATGTTCCTAATTCGTTTGGCGCCAACCTGTTTGATCCCCGATACTTCGACTCGGCTCTGTTAATCCAACGAACTAAATTACTTAGGCGTTGTTGAGTGCATTTGATACCTCAGTATTTCTCTAGCCGATAGATTCAATCGATTCTAATGGAATTTAGATTGATACTAAACTTAGGTGTGGATGGGAATATGTTTCCTAAGTATATCACAGACCGAAATAATGTTTAAACAATTTAGTTTGTTTATGTTGTGCGACGAGACGATGGGGACATAAACCAGAAAGTGTTAAGATTGAGGCTACAAAGAAAGAGAAATCTATCTTTGTCCAATATTTTACATAGACGTGAAAATTTTTACTATGATTCCTGTATGTTCTTATTAAAACATTTCAAATGGAATTAAATCTATTTGTCTTGTAGTAGACCACACATTTACTGTCATTATTGTTAATTAAATAATACATTACTATTAATTATGCATTACATAATAATACATCAATTATAGTCACAAATTAATCTGCCAATGCACTTATAATCTACAAGGACTGAATTTCATTATGATATATACTTGTGACTATCTGCGATAACTTGTAATTGGTCTTCATTTTTTTGTTTCTTTTATTATAATTTTTTTAAGCTAGCTGTAAGTTATCCTTAAAAAAATAAAATAAAAAAAAATAAAAATAAAATCCTAGTCTAAGCTTGATCCGTAGCTAACTTCTGATTTAGTATTTAAAAAGGATAGTTTAATATTTGCTTATTAAAAGAAATACGGAATATTCTTCTATACAAATGTATCAACAGTCATATTTAAATTCTCTTATCTCTTTTATACACTTCATCTCTACTTTTATAGCTCTTAAGTAATATTATTAAGTACAAGATGTCCCCGTGCGGCTTAATCCTTATGAAATTATAAAAACTTTATTTTATTGTTTACATTTGTCATAGTCTCAATTGTAATTGTCTAATACCGTTACCATAATAACCTTGCTTTCTTAATGTTGGCAGCTTGTAGTTTATGGTCCCTTTCTCGCATGAATAATATTTTCCAATTTATTTACCCCTAAGTGTAATAGTTGATAATATATAACCTAAAGCGTGTCGTAAGTACAGAGATTTTTATTAAAGATATAATTATTCAAAAATATGGTGTAATTGCTGACATCCTATGCCGCATATAGTGTATGTTTACGTTTTATTATATTAGTATGGACGTTCATACGATTACGTCAATAGTTTTCCTGTGTGTAGCCACATTAGTCGGTAGCTTAGCTAGCTTATAGGTTAGATTACGTGTAAGCCTTAGCCTGAGTCTTGTTACTTGAACTTGAGGACAAAGGAATCGCTGGAAGTGCATCGGGACACTCGTCGCTGCCGACTGTTCATTGTAATTCCTGTGATACCACAAAAGTGCCTTCTTATGCATTTCTCAAAGGCAAAGGCAGCGGCACACTTCAGCCACGTCGTGCGATCTCAAAGGGAATTGTTAATTACGCACGTGATTCGACGGTGAATTTTTTATTGTCTTATTTGTAAAGTTTGACGGATTTTGTTATTTACTAATACTGTGTTCCAATACATTAATTATTACAATTTTATGCTTGGAAACTGTACGACACGAAGTTATTATCAGTCGTTTAGGCTATAGATATTACAAACGTAGGTGATTGTGTTTTTCACACATTTTTTTCTTATAAGGCGGCAAAGTAGCCACCAAAATAAAGCCACGCTGTTCATAAACATTAGCAATTATATATGCGTTGGCAAAATTATTTCAATCAGTTTTAAACTCGGATAAAAAAATATTTATTTTTTTTAAGATGTCTTGTGTAAGTACCTTTACAATGCAAGTTATCGATTGAGACGGCCGCGTGGTAATCCCGCCGTAGACAAGGCTACTTACTAGCATCGGTTTAAATATATCATAATATCTTTATCTGTTAATTTACTTATCAGACACATACAACTTGGAAACTTATGTATTGTAATAATAATCATTATGTTAATGGATGTTTACACAATCTATAAGATTGGAGTATATAAAAAAACATAATTCGAGAACACCTTTTTACATGATTACATTGAAAAAAGATTTTTTTTTTAATTTTTGCTTGTCTATCTGTCTATCCGCAGATCGGCGTTTGTTTCGGGTAATTTCCGTACTATAGGACTGATCTATATGCCTTGCCTATCTATGGACATGCCTTTTCTGGAAGGCGTCTTATATGTTCTCAACTAAGTTACCATAGGCTACTTTTTTAGTTTCGCGTTCACGAACGCGGGCAAACGCTAGTATAAGTTCATAAAAGGTGAGTTAATCACACTATCTTTTGTTTAAAAGTAGTGTTAAAACTCCTATATTTAAGTATTTTTTATAGTATTTGTAAGAAACTTTAACAATGTAGTTTAAACATATCTCACGGAAGTATAGCAGCCATATTTATTGTCAAGCTGTCAAAATTTAAAAAGCGCGGGAGAGTTCGATATCCGCGCGGCTTCCGGCCCTTTGTATCTCAGATATTAATACGTTTGCTTCATGTTTGAAGTTTCTTAAACGATTTACCAATGGAATATATTTAAATATTCAAAGTAAATAGATGGTGGAAAATAAATTTTGTCGGTGAACATTTTAACTGTAAATTCATTTTTAAATATATATTTTTTATTTTCACATTTAGTGTAACATAAAATCATTTATAAAAGATAGAAGTAATATATTGGCATATATTTTTTCCCACGCATTTTTCACTTTTCATATATATCTTCAATAAAAGTTTGTTAAAAAAACGTAATTTTCATCATTTTCACAAATGTTTTCGTACACTGTTATAGTGAACTTTATAAACTAGTTTCTGCCCGCTACTTCGTCCGCTAATTAGAATAATAAAAACGTATTACGTAGCTTATGTATTCTTTCATACTATGTTCTACATCTGTACCAAGTTTCGACAAACATCCATCCATCTTAACTTTTGCGTTTATAATATCAGTAAGATGTTTAACATACTAGAGTTTAACATTTTTGGAAAATATAAATGGATGAAAAAAAAAATTAAAACAAACGTAAAAATAAATTAAATTTTAACGCCAAATTCCCTAAATCCTTTGGCATATTTAAATAAAATAGATGATATCTGCAATAGGCATTTAAATAAGGTGTTAAAGAATAAAAAAGCTTCTGTCTCTTGCCAACTTTTGTCATTTGATATATGCGGTGTCCGCGCGGGGGCGCGACCGAGCCAAATCTGCCGGAACTCTCCCTCACTTACTAAGTATGATGAACTATACAACTGTCAGGGGAATCACTTAGATAACTAACTAGCATTTATTTTAAACTTTGTCAAAGTAAAATATTTAAAAATATGAACCACACTTACATTCCGCATAACAGTAAAATAACCTAGGTCGTTATACAAAAGCGTAAGATTTCTCAGTAAAGACCAGCCTAAAAACAGATTAAAAAAATACATACACAAGTAATAGTCACAATTGTACATTAAGTCAATAGTAAGTCAAATAAAACACGTTAACAAATATAAAATAATATAGAACTCGAGCAATCCCGCGGTCGCTGAGCCCGCGCCCGCGCCGACTGCCAACACCCACGGCACTTCTAATTATACCAGATTATTCATTCACAAAAACTGAGACACTTTTTAAATACCGATTTATTTTAAAGTGATAGATCTTTAACACGCACGGTACTCGCACCGAATATATGACCAAACAGAAGACAGGCGTCGAGTTGAAGCAATTGTTTCTTGGGATGAGATTGCATGCCGGTCGCCTCATTTTAGTAATCGTTTCTTTTGCATGCTTTTCTTATAAAAAAAGATATAGCTTTAGTAAGGAATGGGACTGGTGGAAAAAAAACAGTAGCCATTTGCCCTTTAAAGGTCATTGTCGAATGTGCAAAGCGTAATAGGTAACAAAAATAATTTAAATAAGATTGCAAGTTGTGGTAGTAAATCTGTATTTCGAAGTTTCCTATAGCAGTACAAATTAACGAGTATTTTAGTAAAACCGGCCATTTTTAGACGGCAAGTGGTTCATTAATTTTCAAGACTCTTCCACCTCCTTTACAAATACCGAGGACATCGTAATGAAAAGTTATCTGTTAGGAAAAAAAATATTATGAAATTATTTTTAATTAACACGCGACTGAGCTTCTAGTGGATTCAAAAGCTCGATCGCAAACTTTCAAAGCTCGCGCTATAAAAATGTTTTCGATATTTCTAGAATTCACGCCACAGTGTAAATGCATTCATTATTTCGAATATCGAATGAATTGACACGAAAAATGTTGTCAGTGTTTGAAATTAAAGAAGTTCGAACTTCAGTAGTGCCAACATTTGTGTAATAAAATTTTACTTCGATATTATGTAGAAATGTAAGCCGTTATGTACATACATAATAACAAATAATTCTTTTTTTACGATCTATAATATTATAATAAAGCGTAACCACACACATCACAGCATATTTTCGAATTACTCTTTTTTTTAATAAAGAGCCCTACACTTACGTCACGCTATAGGCTATATATTTTCACGCCATTAAACTTAGGGGTAAATATTTTGGATAAAAACCCTAATGTGGGAAAGAGACCATAAGTTGTTGCCAATATCAAGGAAACAAGGTTGCCATGGTTTGACATCATGTCATGTCATTTTGACATTTGCAATTGATAATTTGACAAATGTGAAAAATAAAATGATTTTTTTATAATTTCATGCGAAAGAAGTCGCATGGGAACAGCTAGTCAGAAATATAAAGCTTTCATAATTTTTATTTTCCTATCTAATACATTTTTTTTTAAATTAATTTAATTTTTGTTTTGTTATACATAATCAAACTATTTATACTTAAAATAATGAGTTGTCGAATTTACTGAATTGAATAGCTGTTACGTGACAACCCTGTAACTTACCGTTCTGTTTATACAAGACGTAACAATTATCATACATTAGTTCACTTATGCTAAATTAGTTTAGAAAGCTTGCATAAATGTCTTGTTGCACATTTTCGTTTCCGGCAGCGACGTGACCTATCTCTACGTCACAACAATAGCGTCTCTATGTCCTTCACACTAGCACACTAATTGATTTTATAGGTGTACGACAAATGTGCAATGGAAACTTTAAATATAAAAAAGGTTACATTTTCTAACCTGTTTCCTTTTGTGAATGCGAAATGCGAAAGTTTAGATGGACGGATGTTTGTTAGAGTTTGTAGCCTAAACGACAGAACGGATCTCGATGAAATTTGGCATAGACATAGAGAATAGTGTGGTAAAACACATAGGTTAATAGATTTTGATTCATTTATTTACGCGGACGGAGTCGCGGGCCATAGCTAGTATACAATATTTGCTACTGTACTCGGATTCGTTATCGGAACCGTAAGACCCTTAGTGTTTGCTACTGAATCTACTTAATGCCTAGTTTGTAACAGTTCGTCCGAACAGCGAATATTTACTCGAATAGCTAGTTATCTCGTTTCATCAAATCATATAGACTAGAGTATTTTATTTACTAAATTACTCGGTACATGACTAAACTACTAGTCTAGTGAAACAAGTCATAAGAGAAACTAGTTAAAAACTGAGTGCTGCAGTTAGTCTTCGTGTATATTTTTTTATTTCTATCACCCATAATAGAATATCAACAGACATCCGGAACTAGACCAACCAAAGAAACATTTTGAATTTGGAACCACGAGTTATTTATGATAGAGTGATCATTTGACGTAGATCGGAGTCAAAACAGGGCTAAAGGCGAGTGCCACTCGAGTTCTATGGTTCGCAGCGGTCGAATAGTGTAGCGATTGTTGGCCGATGTTTAGAATCTTCTCGAAAACAATATTCAGATCTGCTAATTCTCTTCACCTCAAGAATGGCCAGTCAATGACTTCTATGTAAAAAATAATTCAAAGGAACAAGGACGCAGCACGAAAATTATGTATAGAAGTGGTCTCTGATTTTACTTTTATACGAATAATATGTCCTATTAATTGCGTTTTTATTTAATAGGAATTAAGAAATATTTTTAACGTCCTACTTTGTAATATTTTTTATCGAGCGTTCGGAAAAAATCGTACAAATTTAATAATTTTATTATTATTTTTATCATAAAGACAATGTCTACCAACATAAAAAAAAATCATAAAAAGCTTAATTTATCCTGGGAAGAATTCCCAGTAAGTTAGTTAAAGGACTGCGGTCTTGGCAGATTATTAGATCATATTTCCTTGTATGAATTGGATTATATCGTTTGACCTGAACGTCATCCGATCAGGAGCTTTCGATGAAACTTAACCCGGGGATCCTGAAGTTACCATAGTCTAGATAAATAGGTCAGTACAACCAGGAAAAGATTTACGTACACCTTCCTACACATAATGGTCTTAACTATCCTATGTTATCTATGCATACCAAGACTATTAAATATTAACATTTTTATTGCTGAAATTTGATTGTTAGTTAATTTTATACGTCTGGTAACATTAATTACTGTTGTAAAATGTAACTTCTCTATTATTCATAATTTTTAAAAAATAAATAAAAAAGCTAGTGTATTTTTTTGTGTAAACTCCATCATATTACTATAAATGAAACCGCATGTTATATTTGGAAGCATTCAACATTCTTGTATCTAATATAAATGCGAAAGTTTAGATGGATGGATGTTTGTTACATTTTGTAGCCTAAGCTGCTGAACGGATCTCCATAAAATTTGGCACGATGTAGAGGAGTTACTTTTTTATTTGCACACAGAGTCGCGAACGAAAGCTAGTTTAATCATAAGAAAAGGTATACGTTCGGCTTACTAATGTTTAGAAACGATTTAAATATCACCAGCTCAGTATACGTCCCCACTGAGGGGATCGGAGCCAACCCTAATAAGGGGTGACTATGCCATAGTCAACCACGATGGTCAACTCGGGTTGACTTCTCACATATCTTTGAATTTCTTCGCCGATATGTGCAGGCATCGCGATGTTTTCCATCACCGTAGGAACGTCGGGTAAATTATGTACGTATGAATTTCGAAAATTGAAAATCACAGTACATAGCGGGAGTCGAACCCGAGACCTGTAGATTACAAGTCAAGTGCTTAAACCCCTGAGCAACTGGCACTGATCTTGTCTTGTCGCATAATAAATAGTGTAAAGTGTTTGTATTTAATCCCGAACAACAAACGTTTCATGTTTACTTATTCTTGAAAGATATAAATGCAAATTATACAAAAATTCAAAAGAAAACCAACATATTAATCTTCAGTTTAACGACGTCTTACACGGTTGAAATATCGGATATGACAGGGAGATATTTACAGCGTTTCTTTGTAAAAAAAAAAAACTATTTGAAGCTTCTAATAGTAATGCAATAAGTCACCTGTTTGTGTTTGTTTTCGTTGCCGCCTGTGCGTTGTATGAGATTAGTTATTGACGTGTGGATACAAGAAGCGCGTCTGTCAAACATATCTCTTTGAAATTCGACGGCATTGCATCGCCTTTGTGTCCGATTCGTTAGTTGCGTAAACTATCGAAATGATGGTTTGAACGTTTAAAACATGTTTCTACGTTTGTTGGTGTACTTGTTAAGGTCCAGGACACCCAAAAGGTCCCAACTTGTTACTAATATTTTATAAAGATTTATATTTTTATATGTATTGAAATATCTCAAAAACTACTTAACAGATTTCAAAAATTCTTTCACCAGTAAATAGCCAAATCATCACCGAATACCAAGATCTATTATTTTCTTTTTTTTTTCTTTATGCGTGCAGACAAAATCGAGAGCAACATCTAGTCATTCACATCTTAAGAGTTTGAAAATTCTCACCAATGATTAGTAAAAACGCGATACGATGACGTCATCGAATGTTGACAAATGCACTCTAAAGACAAAGCTGGAGATGCCCTCCACAAAGGAATACATAACAGCTCTTACAGCACCGAAACACGAAGTCGACCAAAAGATTTGCAAGTTAATGAAAAAACAATCGATATAGGTGCAGTTGGCTCGTATCCGCCGACTGTGCTCTACTCGGTCTATATTTGAACAGTTTAATACTGCTAGATTTTTATGTCTTATTGATTTTGAGCAACATTTTATATGTCTTGAAGTTTTATAGTTTATTTCACTACTAGACATTAAAAAGGTGCTTTACAAGATGACGATCGAAAATATTAAGAAAACTTAATTATCTGATTGGAAACCGGATTATCAAATAAAATTCACCCGAAGTAGAACATAAATTACAAATGAAAAAGTACGAACTACATAATATTAAAAGTATAATTAAAAAGTAAAAATACATTAAAACAAAAAACACAGCGCTATTCACAATAATACAACCACGCATACAAAGAAAAATTAATATTTCTTACGTACAGGAATTTTGTATGCATTTCTCCGGTGAAACCTTAAGATATCTTCTAGATATGCGTTTAATTAAGTTTAAAATTTTGTTTCCGCGAAACCTAAATCGTATAAATTTAAAGACTAGATCTGCGCTTGTCATTAATACGGCCACCATTATCTTGGCAGCATAATTCTGAATTAATTTGTTCAGCGGCAACGACAAAATTTTCCGATTTAATTGCATCACAGTAGGCATGCCATGTTTTAGTGAAAAACGACCTTACCATAATTAATTATATACTAAATTAGTGACCGTTCCGATTGACAAAAGTAAATGATACTAACACTTTGTCAAACATAAAAATGCTCCGGTCGAATCGACGCGTGAACTCATAAACTGGTCCAGAACATCCCGCCCTCGTATTCTAGTTTACATAACTAGTTCTTAGTATATACAGTTTTACAGAAACAACGTTTGTTCATTGTGCATCGCTGATGACCACATTCCGAGGCGGGGCTCCACAAGCCGGGGACATGACCAATAAATGAGCCGACCCCAAACACCCGCCGAATTATGAAACGTAGAAAATATGACACAATGATATCTTTGCTGAAGTTCATAAAAATACCAAAAAAAATACATCAGCACAAACGAAGCCTCTGATGCAACTAGACGAACAACCAACACACTGCCAATCTAACAAGTGCCTTACGAACATCGAACTCTAAACAAACGAACTATTTAAAAATAAAAAAAAAGTTATTAAAACAATCGCTGGTGCTTCGAAACAATAAATAGATTAAACGAGACAAAAATAATGTTAGTCGAGGTGACGAGACAAAGTGTGAGATCGGACTCAAGCATTTAAAATGTTAGACGTTTTTCGTGGTTTAAAAAATCTTATAAAGGTGAACTATGTGCACATTGATTCGCCCGTGTTCCGGCTGCACTACTCCATCACGGTCATCCTGCTGATCTCGTTCAGCCTGATCGTGACGACGCGCCAGTACGTCGGCAACCCCATCGACTGCATCCACACCAAGGACATCCCCGAGGACGTGCTCAACACCTACTGCTGGATCCACTCCACATACACGCTCAAGAGCTTCTTCAACAAGAAAGTGGGCGTCGAGGTGCCCTATCCCGGCATCGGGAACAGCCGCGAGAAGGGCAAGGAGGACATGAACGACAGGAAGATCTACAAGTACTACCAATGGGTCTGCTTTTGCCTATTTTTTCAGGTGAGTTTAATCATATTGGTCTTCAGCTTCATCTGTCAACCTGACACCATTTTCTATAATAAATGGTAGTGGTAACACAGGCCTGGTGTTCACAAGTGTCAACTTTATTACAAAATAGTAAATATTGAATTTGATTTAATGTATTCTAACATAACCTTTTGCATGTACTTTGTGAAAGAATGTTGCATAGTATTTATACACGGCTTGATAAACACGTTGCAGTTAACGGAAACTGGTGGAGGAAGCGCTGTTCGCAAACAACAATCATCATTGTACGCAATTTATGAGATTGATGTTATGCGAAATAATACCAGCACAGGGCAGAATATATATAACATTTCTTACGTAGACGTCATGCCTCAATCTTTTTAAGAAGTCGTCTATGTCGATTAAGAAACTCCTCAAAAACTGCACTTAAGCGTCAATATTTTTCCTTGATATTTACCTCCATTATGCTCCAAAATATGTAGATACAATAAGCGTTTTCTCTTTTATTTCCCACACGCTCTCGACAAGGAAGCGTTCAAACGCTACGCTAATTAACTGAGCACAAAGTAAACTGCTAAAGAATATTAGTAGGTTAAACTGCTATACTTGACGCGTCTGTTGACTGAGTAAGGCAGGTGAAACACGCCTGTCGCAACATCAAGGTGCACGTTAAAACTCAAATAAAAACAACAGACAGTTTATTTTTAGCCGGTTTACAACGCGACCCGTTTCACAGCGATTTTTTTTATTATCTGTGCTTTAATGACGCGCTAACTCGCATTATCTCGGCCGTTAATCAAAAATGGGATTCGAGTTTTCTGGCGATCATAATATTTTGATATTGTTAGACAAATGCGAACGGTGTGACGTCACTTCCTGGTATACGACTGTGGCGACATCTTTGCCATTTGTAAATCAAAATATGAACATCTTTTTTAGAGCGGGCGCACAACAGTTGTGCGATTGTCGATTGTTTCTCAGTCCATTCGAACAGTTTAGTTGCACAACTAAGTCGAGTAATGTCCGCACCTTCATATAAGTTCATAAATCAAAGCGAGACCAAATAGTTTTGCGATAGTTTTGTTTCAGGTATGCACACGCTCTTAAATTCCATTTGTTTACTGAAATACATTCATTTCGATAGACTCGGTTAAACGTATCTCCACTAATCATACTTCATAGTAATATTATAAATGCGAAAGTTTAGATAGATGGATGGATGGATGTTTGTTAGAGTTTGTAGCCAAAACGGCTGATCGGATTTCGATGAGAT
>NW_013527359.1:538286-544119 GCF_000836215.1 Papilio polytes
TTTCTTGACATTCTTCAAGAAGCGAGCCTACAATTTCCTAAAAGGCCGGCAACGCATCTATAGTTCCTATGGTGTTGCGGATGTCCATGGGAGTCGTTGACCACCTCTGTGTTCCCGTCGCTCGTTTCCTTCTCTTATAAAAAAAATGAAACAGTTTTATTCTCATTCTTCATTTCTCTTGAGTGGCAACCCTTAAATCTGTTCCGAACCATAGATAATATTTGTATTCATACGCTGTACAAGAAGTAAACAATAAAAATAACTAGTTCATTATCCGTTGCGTTCAGTCGTCTCTCAGTTCGTTGTTTTCATTAGGACCGCGCCGGAAGACATGGGGCTATGCAAATCTTTACGACATGCTAATGCTCGGCCATGTTACAACTACGGTTAAGATCCAATTCCACTAAAACTACGCAAAGATACCACAGTTTTTATTTACAGTTAACAGAGTTTTGATCATTGTCGCTTAATTGTAAATATTTATGTTGAGAAATAAAAGAGTTTTAAATTGAAAAATTATTTAAATATTACTAAACAAAAATAGTTTATATGCCTCTTAAATTGCTTCTACGCATTTCATTGAAGTTTGTATATAATTAAATTTCTATCTATTTTTTCAAATATTTAAAAACAAATATTAAAAACTTTATTATTTATTTCTTATTGAATTTTCCATTTTAGTTTCCGAAAAAAATGGTTTATCCTATCTACACATGTTTCGTTGGTGAAAACTCACGTTAAACACTTGCTAACTCTAATGAGAGTCGCTCATCTAACCTTCAGTGAACGTATTAACGAAGACGAGGCTCTCGTAAACTGCGCTCAAACATTGATAATCCAATGGTATTAAGATAAGCCGAGATTACGCAGAGCGCGGATGCGTTTTTAATAACCACCTCATCTGCGATCAACACATACTATTAAAAAATAGATTATTAATGTATATGTAAAATCATTCTTCATCTGGTGCGGCGGCGGGTCATAATGCACCCCCTATTATATTTCCACAAGTGCGTGGCAGGTCTTTCTAAACCTACCAGCACTAAGATAGATATTATATACATTTTTATATAGATATACATTTTACATAATATATATACACCTGAGATAATAGCTTCGCACTAGCGAGTGGGTCATAGTTTTCTTCGTCCCCCCCAGCTTAAGTACCGCGTCAGGCCGATATCGGCCCGTTACGGAGTGAGCGTTAAACAATATTGATTTGAAATAAGCTAGGAGTATAGATGTTTTATGATTGGACTGTTATATGATTGGATTGGACTTCTATGGAATCATCATCCACTTGCCCTTAACCTTATATCTATATATCCTTAATATGTGCTGCTCTTCCATTCATCTCTATCAGCCGTCATATCTGAATCCACTCCTTTCTTAAGCATATCCTCTTTCACACAATCCATGCATACTTTCTTTGATCTTCCTCTTCCTTTGTATATCGAATATTTCCTTTATTTCTTTATGTTATAACGTTCATTTGACACATACAGCTATGTGCATTGCCATTTTTTTCTGTTTATATAAACTCTGTAGACCTATTTTGTCATTGAATATTTCTGTCGCACTTTGTCGCGCCAGTGAAATCGTACCATAAGACAATAATCAGAATAAAAAAGCGAGCAGCGACCCGGCTCCTTAATAGCACTACTTAGCATTCGGCGGTCGGTGTTGGGTCTCGACGCCAGCGCCCCCGTCTGCTCCCAACCCTACTAATGCCATACTATTTACACATTATTTAGACACAAAATAAATACTTATTTTGTTGACAATTTTTATAAACCAGTGTAAACAATGATTACAATTTTTTAATATAAATTATTACTAAATAAAATCTTATTAAAGAGAAGAGTAATGTATTCAAAATCGAATAAAATTTCACCTCCTTTCTTAAACACGTGTGTCCTAATCATTAGTTACTAATATTCTATAGTCCATTCCATAACTACAGTATGTTTAAAAAGTCAAGTTTTTTTGATAAAAAAAATCAAAGTGGAATGAAGTTTTTTAGACATTTCATAAGACGAACAATGAGCCAAGTGAATCGTTCACTTAGCAAGGCGAGGTTACTCCGCAGGGTTGCCATGTACAACACGAAAAAAGCAAAGCATATAATGGTCATGTGTTGTTATTGTGGCAACACTTTAATAATACTATGCTACTACTAATAATACTATTATAAATGCGAAAGTTAAGATGGATGGATGAATGTTTGTTAGAGTTTGTAGCCTAAACGGCTGAACGGATTTCAATGAAATTTGGTATGAACGTGGAACATAGTCTGGAAGAACACATAGGCTAATCACTTTCGTTTATTTTAATTACACGCGGACGGAGTCGCTGGCGAAAGCTTGTCCTTTATAAAATATGCTTTTAGAAGATTTTGTAATATTTTTATCGCCTTAATTAATTTCATATACTTATATTACAAAGATTAACGTGTTAAGTCATACTAATATTATAAATGCGAAAGTTTAGATGGATGTTTGTTAGAGTTTGTAGCCTAAAAGGCTGAACGGATCTTAATGAAATTTGGCATAGATGTAGACGATAGTCTAAAAGAACACGTAGGCTACTAAATTTTCTTTTTTTTTAATTCCACGCCGACAGAGTTGCGGGCGAAAGCTAGTTTTAAATAAGTTTTTAATGTCGCCTGCATTCAGTGTAAGCTCACCCTAAGATTTCACAAGTGAGTCAAATGGGGCCGACGTCTAATAAAGTATGAAATTTGCATATTTTAGCACCACTAACCCAGCCCTATATTTTTAGTCTCCAGCTCAGCATATGTAATAAATTATCGTTTAAACCCGATATCTAGGTTCAGAGTGACCGCCTAGCGTTTAGATTAGTCAGCTAATAGCGTTAATATCACACGCCTAGATTTTATTTGAGGTAGACACACACAAGAGGGGCTATGCGATGTTATGGTTGATTAGGCCAGTCAACCTTGCTGGCAAGGTAAAATTCGCAAGTATGTACAGGCAACTCGAGATTTTTATTTCTATTGACGACAGAACATTTTATATTATATATTATACATGAAATATAATATTTGTTGACGTACACCCCTTCATTATGATAAAGATCAAACCTTATAAAATGGCAACCCTATCCGTTCAAACATTATCAGCTATTGGTAGTCCGTTTTGATGTCCGGTAAAAAATGTTAGAAAACTCCTATTATCCGAGCAATAGGGAGACATACGCCTTTGAAACCATACACTGTGCTGTAAATTTATTTATATTTTTATAGCGAAACGTAACTATGGTTATGCTTGAATATCTGAACGATGTTTTAGTAAATGGTAGGACATAAAATATTATTCAAAATAGCCACAATATAGACACTAAACAACTGTAATACAAACATTGAGATACAAAAATCATATTTAAGATCGAGCACATCTGAAACTAAATTATCGAACGATTGTTTAGTCTTGCTTTGATTCCTAAGAGCTTGATATGGTGCATCACACTAATCGTTTTTTAGTTGTGTTGACAATTGAATTGGCTGGGAAACAATCGACAATCGAACAGTTCATAGTTCACTCAAATGTATAAACCATAGGTAAGCGACATCGTTAGCGATACTCCGACTGTTTTTATGTCGCAAAATATGTTGACATTTACGCTTGTTCATATTCTTCACCTATAAAATCCCGTCATTCTACTGACCCGTGGCGTATCAACAAACCTTATTAGAGTTTCCCTAAAGAATTAATTATGTGTGCGCACGGTCTGCGGCTAGGACCCTTGATGGCATCTAGACTACGGTTTATACAACCTCCAATTATAATAACAATACTAGCACGGTCATTGAACCAGACAGAACTCAGTGAACTGAAGGGAACTGAACTTAAGGAAGTGTTTCTGCATTTTTAATTACGACAGTCTTCGTTGTATTTGCTTAGGATTAAAGAAGTTTAAATTGAAACAAAGGGAATCTTTCCTCATGAGAGACAAATATTGTATGCTAGTATTAGTATAGTATTTTAGTAGCGTTTTTTTACTTGTTTTATTGTCGTATTTCGCAATCATATATTAACTAATATTATAAATGCGAAATTTTAAGTGGATGTTTGTTATAGTTTGAGGTCTAAACGGCTGAACAGATTTTAATTAAATTTGGTAAAGATGTAGAGGATAGTCTGGACGAATACATATGCCACTTTTGTTTTTTAAACGCGGGCAAAGTCGCTGGCGAAAGCTAGTTTTTATGTTTTATAATGTTTATGAATTGTTTTCTAAACTTTTGAAGACGGTTTTAGTTATTTCGTTAAGTGAAAAAATCATGCCTCTTATGCCATTCTTTGCCTAAAAATGCATAATTTTTGTAGTAAGGTTATCTATAAGTTCTATCTAAACAGTTTTATGTATAAATAAATTGTCATTGACAGAGACCTCATTTGAAGCGACGTAATCTATCCTAAGACAAGGCTGCAAGTTCTCATCCGCTTATACGATGACAAGCTTAGCTTGTTTTCAATACCAATGTTAAATTACTAGACAATTGTTACTTAATAATCAATAAAAGTTTAGCACCAATAGCCTAATGGTTTGTGGTACGGACTACCGATATTACGTTCGAGGGTTCAAATCTCGCCATTCGATTCATCGTGAACCATATCCTACAAGCCTAGAGCTTAGTTGGAATGAATGAAGGAAACATTATCAAATTTACAAAAGATAAACTCTAGCTTATTAAAATTGCCTATTTGAACCTCGGAAACAGATTTGTTGTTTAAAACAATAATTGATTCAGAAACCGAACTAAGAAAATAAACTTTTTTATATTTCCTATCACGTTGTGAATGTTAAGAATTATATTTCAGTAAAATACTTACTGGGAAGAAACAATTTCTTATAACTTTTCCTGACGATTTTACAACCAACTTTAAAAAGGTTGAGATTCTCAAATCGATTGGTATTTTTCCCTTAACATTTATTTATCTTGACATCCATATTTACATCGTCAATTATTTTATTGTCCGTCTGTTTATAATTACGTGAATTTAAATTATTGTTTTGGCGTCGTGTCCAAACAGCGCGTCTTGCCCGACGTCTTGCGAACAAACAAACACACTGATGTTTGTACAAGCACAATATCTGCTGTTTTTTAAATTCTCGCCCTACTTCGGGGACTCTTTATGATGTTTACTGAGGGATACGAAAGACTTTTAAAATTATTTGCAGACTGTACTTGTGAGTGAACATTCTATTTTCATATGTGTCGATAATGTCAATGTGAACTTTTTTTGTAAGTTTTTTATTTTTAAGGTGGCAAACAAACAAGCGGCCACCTGAATCTGTTAATCTGGCGAAGCGACCTCTGCCCATAGACATTCGCAATAGCGAATGTGTTGCCTACCCTTAATCAGCGGAAGAGGAGACGCACATAAGATAATGTTTCTTCTTCCTATGCGTCTCCTCAACCGTCAAATCCACGTTCCTTTCCCATCGTCTTATAAGAAAAAGGGTGGGAAGGAAAAGTGACTAAAGTTGGTCCGTGGCCTAAAGTTTGTAATAATCATCAACTTGCCCTTATCCCTTATGGAAGGTCGGCACAGTATGTGCTGCTCTTCCATACATCTCTATCAGCCGTCATATCTGAATCCACTCCTTTCTTAAGCATATCCTCTTTCACACAATCCATCCATACTTTTTTCGGTCTTCCTCTTCCTTTGTAGCCATCCACATTCATTCTTAACACTTTGTTATATATGAATGTAATATTTTTGTCAAACACTAATAACATTTAACGCCAAAGGTGCATTACCCCTGCTTTAATCTGTACATTAGTTGAGCATATCCGTGTACCTAA
>NW_013527359.1:544165-551432 GCF_000836215.1 Papilio polytes
GCGGATCATTAAAGTAGTCGGATGTCATCAATACTTCAATTATTTATGATTAAAGAAAATTCAATGAATCCAAGTTTCTAATTTGTTTTGCAGGAGCCCCTTCGTGTTTACGCACGAGGATTTTCCCGTCACGTACCCAAATAAATTTGAATCCTTTTTCCCGCGCGATTTTCCGCGTTTCAGCGTGAAGGACTTTGTTAGCAGGCGACAAATGCTCTGACACGAAGACAGGACTAACTGTGCCGCCGTAACCCAGATGTTTAGAATTCAGTTTACCGTCTTTGTTCGTTTTATTAAATTTTACAACTGATGCCAACAAGGTGTCTTTGACTTTAATGCTGTTTAGCTTGACAACAACTGCTCGAGGACGGTTGCTGTTTTTGTCCGCCTTCCTAGTGCGGACGACAGACTCAATATCGCTTTCGTTGATGCCTGATGAAACGATATTATTCAATTGCATAACAGTTGTGATCAAATTCTCAGATCTGTTCTCTGGCAACCCCGTTATTTCAATGTTGTTTTGACGAGATTGCTGTTCTACTAGGCCTAGTCTAGTGGATAAATCCTGCACTGTTGACCGTAATGCTCTATTTTCGTCTTCTAACTTCAGGTACTGATCTTTACCAGAATTTATTTCAGTTTGGAGGCCTTCACACACACTACTTAGAACTGCCACTCTCTCCCCGAACTCGCGGAGC
This sequence comes from Papilio polytes, assembly GCF_000836215.1. NCBI lineage: Eukaryota > Metazoa > Arthropoda > Insecta > Lepidoptera > Papilionidae > Papilio > Papilio polytes. Next base: position 544,864 of record NW_013527359.1, read on the forward strand.
AAGGCTAGGTCCCTGGACAAATCTGCAAATTTCTTTTCAAATTTTTCAAATTGACGAGCCACGGCAGATTCAATTGCTTCCAAGATACCGGGGCCAACAGGTGATGATTGTGTTAAACTTGTGTTATCTTCACTGACAGTTTGTTGTGTTCACGCCTTTATATTGGTTGCGGCTTCAATGCTGACATATTTTTATTTCACAACCAGCTGTTGCCCGCGACTTCGTCCGCGTGGTATTAAAAAAACATACAAACTACATAAATTACAAAAAGTTACGTATCCCTCGGGAACCGGACATTTCTCGGGGATGAAGCTTATCCCATGTGTACTCCAGACTTTGTTTTATATCTGTGCCAAAGTTCAATAAGATATGGTGAACCGTTGCAGAATGATCGAGTGAACATTAAAAAACTAAATTAATGAATCCCACGGGAACCGTAACTATTTCCGGGATAAAAAGTAGCCAATGTGTTCTTTCAGACTATGCTCTAAACCTGTGCCAAATTTCATAGAGATCCGTTCATTAGGCTACAAACGCTAACAAACATCCATCCATCCATCTATCCATCCATCCATCTATCCATCCATCCATCTAAACTTTCGCATTTATAATATTAGTAAGATTTCATGTTTTATTGCTGTAAGTACAGAATAGTGTTTGTAAATGTTTATTATTTACGATTCTTAAATGTACCATAGGATAAGAGCTTGTGCTTTTTCATGAATTTGACAAACTTTTGAAGTAAAATGCAATCTGCAACCGCAACTAAGTGATAAGTCTAAGTGGATTTTTTGCTGCGACTTCTATTGAAATATTAAAAATGCAGGAAAATCGTCTTTATCCATATTTTATACTTCTATACTATTATAATAAAGCGTAAACACACACTTCTTTGTTGCCTAAGATGTCAGCAATTACAGCATATTATTGAATAATTCTTTTTAATAAAAAGCCCTACACTTACGTCACGCTATAGGCTATATATTTTCACGCTATTAAACTTAAGGGGTAAAAAAATTGGATAAAAACTGTAATGTGGGAAAGAGACTGTAAGTTGCTGCCAACATCAAGGAAGCAAGGTTGCCAAGGTTTGTCATGTCATTTTGACATTTGCAATTGATAATTTGACACATGTAAACAATAAAATTAAATTTTCATAATTTTATGCGGATGAAGTCGCACGGGAACAGCTAGTTCTGTATACAACTACTTTATTTTAATCTCTTTGACGTCAAAATATTATTTATCTGTAGATATGTCGTAGTTTTGTTTTTAACTTTTGCAGCTGGAAAATATAGGTCATTATAATTATTGAATCATAACTCATTTCGTGTGACGAATTTACTCTCAATACAATCGCGTAACCCTGAAAAAGTCACGAGTCCCGTTGAAAAACGACTCTTTAGACGCTGAAATAAGGCGCAAAGAGTAAGCGGAAAGCGGACAGTGTCATAGATAATATTCTTCTTATTAAGAAGGTAATCGTAACAAATAGTTCCAAGTGATTGAAATATGTTAATTTTTTATATGTACTTTTAAATAATACAATAATAAGATATGACGTAAATGTTCGATACATTGTTTTTCTTTATTACTTAGTGATAGAAATTGCACAAAACTTGATAAAATAAAAATGTTTATTGTTAAAAATAAATACTGTTAAAATTGTTATATTTATTAATATCTACTCATCACTTCTACGATTTTCTTTTCTCCCACTTTTACATTTATAAACCACTAGCTGTTCCCATGCGACCTCATCCGCATAAATCTATAAAAAATTTATTTTATTGTTTACATTTGTCAAAATATCAATTACAAATGTTAAAATGACATGACGATAACAGACCATGGCAACCTTGCTTCCTTGATGTTGGCAACAACTTATGGTCTCTTTCCCACATTAGGGTTTTTATCCAAAATCTTTACACCTAAGTTTAACAGCGTGAAAATATATAGCCTAAAGCGTATCGTAAGTGTAGGGCTTTTTATTAAAAAAAGAGTTATTCGAAAATATACTGTAATTACTGACATCTTAGGGAACAAAGAAGTGTGTGTTTACGCTTTATTATAATAGTATAGAAGTATAGATATATAAGATTTTTATTATAATTAAAAAACGCTATCAATCTATAACTTGAAAGCAGCATATCGGGCGCGGGCGTCCTGTGCCAAGTGAGTCACACCTCGGCTCGTCGTGTAGTGCGTGCAGTATAGTGCGTATCGAGGCGCAATATTAACCGACAATTACAAGCACGTGCGACGATATTACCCGCTGCCCCCTGCCCCTCCGCTCCGCCCCCTATTACCGAAATAAACACAACCAATATCCGAACAAACTAAATTGCGCTTTCGACCAAATTGTTTCGTTACAACTAGGTAGTTAGCGATTGTAATGAATTCTCGGGAAATTGAGAAATGTCGGGAAAGAACTGTTAATTTTTACGTCAAAACAATCATAGAAAAAATATGTACATAAGTTTTTTTAAAAGACAAAGGTTCACAAAAAAAGTCATCGATAAATATATATTTTTTTAGAAATACCTGACTTTATAATAATTAATGATTTCTCACGCTTCTCCTATAGTCTTGAATGTGTGTTTTTATTTAGTTTTATACTAAATATGAATAGGTAACGTTAACGGACGTCAACGTCTCCATCTCGACATTTATCTTCACAACCGAGCGGGGCTCGCTCGCATGTGAATTCCAAGTACTCGAACACACGCCTCGAACTAAGATAAAGACATTATCTCATATTTTTACATAAAACTACACATTTTATACTTTACAGTTATTTATCTTAGCGTAATTCGATTATAACAATTACATTTTTACTATTTTACTAAGATAGTGCAAAAGTGGACATACGCAGATTATTTTTAAAAGTAACTAACAATATCCATGCAAAGAAATTAACATTTCCTTTATTTTAAAACTGTTTCTAAATGATTGTCTATGAGTAATTGATTTTGAAAGCCATCTTAGAGGAATAGCGTCTTAAGTATAGTAAGTAAAATATATTACAAGATGATAAATTACATAAATGTCGTTACTTTGTTACAGGTTAGTGTCGTAATTTATTATTATTGTATTTAGTCTTGTAGTTTGTTATTTGGTTTCTAAGATATTGTGATAATAAAAAATTTAAAAACTTTGTTACAGAGCAACATGTTTATTAATTTAAAGAACCAATAATAAGAATTAAAAATCTTATATCCAAACTGTTAGGAATAAAATTAGTACCGTGCTATAGAATTGGCGCAACTCTAGATTATCGGCATAAACGTCACGTCCCTAGCTGACAGCTGTCAATGTCACTAGAAGTATGGATAGATTTGGCGCGCATCCTAAGTCTTGACGAGAAGTATTGCTCTGAGTTAAAAGCGACAGTATCAATTAAATAAGTTGTCTAATAATACTAAGATTATAAAGAGGAAACATTTGTATTTTTAGATTTTTGTAGTTTTGTATATATTGAAATAACTCAAAAACTACTGGGCTGATTTCAAAAATTCTTACACCTTTAAAAAGCTTTATCTGTGAGTAACATTGGCTATATTTTTAACGTCGCGACCAACAGCTAGTTTGTCATATATCCCAACAAATAAACCGCAAGAAACTTATGTACCATTGGAGACAAATTGTTGTTTTTAAAAGTATTGTAAAATTAGAGTGTTAACAGTTACACGTTTGTTTATCGTCCAAGTGTATGTTTTATTTTTAAAGGTTTTGTATCCGGGCGGCGACGAAACATCTAAGGCCAACTACACACTTGATGTCTAACTAACAAGACAAAAGGTCAACTGCCTCGGCGCTTGTTAGTCACGGCGGATTATACGCGAATCTCAAACTTTAATACTAATCAAATTATCATTATAATGCCTTTTTATAATCTGTCATTTTATTTAACGTCATTTGTTTATTTAATTTAAGAAGATATGGCAATTTCTAGTAACACAATTTGTTTACTAAAAAAATATAGGGTTTGATAATCATTGCAAATTATTCCTTATATAATTTCGATGTATTTAATTAATTGATTAAAGAACCTTCTAAAATTCCCTGCAAAATTATAATAACATATATTTCCGTTTAACTACACTATTAACTAACTATTTTCTTTGCTTTCAAGTTTTCCACATTTTCCATTCTTTGTTCGACAACTAACGCCATCTAGCGGCAGCCTACACTTGAGTTTAATTGAGATATCGTTTGCAAAACTTGTACAGCCAGCAAAAACATTCGCGTCCTAAATAAATAGTAGTATTGAAACGCACCCGATGAAAACTCCGATAATACTTCATATCCATAAAGCGCTGTTTTATGGCACCGTCTAGCCGAACGAATTTATTGGCGTACAATCAGCAGATGCGTTTGCAGCTCTGACGCCTTTAAAATGGGTCTATTTTGCAACGAGTACGAGTACGCGGTCTCACGTCGAAGCGGCCGCTTCGCCAAAATATCTGCTTTTGATTTAGAACGTTTTATTTAGAGTAACTCGAATCATGAATCACTTGGAGATCTGTTTTATTTATTTGTATGCATTACGATATTATATATCAACGTGGATACAAAATATTTATAAATACAATATAATATAAATAATAATAAAACGATAAATAAAAAAAATATCGAGAAATTGTTGATTACAAGTTCAAAAATGTACTTTATCCAAAACGAGACATTAAACTCTCTGATTGTATTGTTGTTTCAGGCGATGCTGTTTTACGCGCCGCGGTGGCTTTGGAAGTCGTGGGAGGGGGGCAAGATACGCGCCCTCATGATGGACCTCGACGTTGGCGTCTGCACAGAGATAGAGAAGAAGACAAAGAAGAAGCTGATCCTAGACTACCTTTGGGAGAACCTGAGGTACCACAACTGGTGGGCCTACAGGTACTATCTGTGCGAGTCGCTCGCTCTTATAAATGTTATAGGTGAGTTTTTTTAAATATATGGTTTTAAACATACAAACTGCCGACAGCCATCTACAAGTTAAAACATGAGGGCCGCTAGTAGATGTTATAGGCCATGGGTGCTAAACATTTATGCCTCAAAGTGCCATTTTTATATAAATGTCTGATGCGATCATAGACGTGCCATCGAATAATTTTGACTGCGATTATTACGTCAATTCCATAGCATAGTGCACTTACTTCATATTTTTTTCTAAGTGTTTTTCGACGTGCCCAAAATATTATTTCGTGCGCCATTTATGGCACGCGTGCCAGTGGTTCGCCACCCCTGGTCTAGGCATAGAGCGAGCGCACACCTTTGACAAATGCATAACTGTTTAGTCGCGCTTTGATTCCTATGACCTTATATGGAGGTGCGCACACTAGTTAGTTTAACGATGCAACTAAACAGTTGAATTGGCTGCGAAACAATCGACGATCTTACAATAGTTGTGCGATAGTTTATTTTCAAGTGCGTCACGCTCTTTGTCTTATATACATCACGTCCTAAGGCATTGCATCCTTTCCTTCCTTATTAGTGAAGTAAGAAAAGGGGGAGAGGGATGGTTCAATAAGGATCGGATAGTTTTAATGTTATATGATTTACAACTTGCGGCCGGTAGGTAGATACTTGTGATTCAGGCCCGCTCTCACCACAGATGGCTACTGAAATAAGTTTGGCAAAACGTCGGGCCATGAAACTGAATTTTCAGCATTAAGAGCCGATTGTTAATTTGTCATGTACAATCGATTCATAATACATATCTGTTTTTCATATTTAACTACTGAAACGTACTTATATTGGTAACTTTATCAAAACTTGATTAATGAGAAAAATAAAAAAAATGTTTATTGAGTAAAAATAAAGGTTTAAAAGGAATTTGACAGTACAATACTCTATACAATGTAATAAACGTAATAATTGTTAGTTGATTTTATTATGATTCTAATCGGTAACGTATCATCGCTTATTTCGTGGCCCACCTAAAAATGACATCGACAGCTTTCGTCAGCACACACTGGCCTTATTTTTATTAATACATAAAAAATAAAAAATAACTACCGGAAGTAAACGGAAAGGTTTATTGAAAAAACCAACGACGTGTACTGACGGTTTTATGGAACTCATTTTAATAAATCGTTTTGAATCGAATACAAAAATTCAGTCTGAATTTCCGAAGCTATCAAAGGCATTTAAATTTTTAAAACATTTATCATTCGTCTATTATTGTGATGATATATGGATCAGTGCATGTTACACGGACGCAGTCGCGAGCGAAAGCTCGTCCATACCACTTACACCGTACCATTGTAATCTCAAACACACAATCCTCTAAACCACGTCGTCGTGGGCGCCGTTGACCTCTGTGTTCCCGCCGCTCGTTTGCCCCCTTCTCTTATAAAAAAAACAATGTAAACTGTTCTTGTGCAGGGCAAATGTTCCTGATGAACCGGTTTTTCGACGGCGAGTTCATGACGTTCGGGCTGAAGGTGATCGCGTACATGGAGTCCGACCAGGAGGATCGCGTCGACCCCATGATATATGTCTTCCCCAGGTACATCCACACTTATACGTGACTATAACTAAAGAATTGTTTTTGCTAAAGTAATTTG
>NW_013527359.1:552219-559519 GCF_000836215.1 Papilio polytes
CCGCCCGCATCGGCCGCGGCGCCCCGCGCTCGCTCTGGACTATGCAATTGTGGTGTGAACGGAAGGTATCGAAAGACTCTCTTATCTGTTCGTTGCAATCGTAACAGTGCAATCGGAAACACGCAATAATAGAATGTACTTAAAGTATAAGAACGTGATCTCAGGACGAATCTTACCGCAGGCCTTGTGAAGTCGACAGACGCGATCCCGTTAGGATAACTAGTGTTCATCTTTTAGAGGTATTTTACTGATAGTTTCGCTGCTCGTAGTAACTGTTTGTGGAGACGCTTTATTTCTTTCTATTCTAGCTGGTAATCGAAGATAAGCACACGGACAGCACACAACTTATCTTTTACACGAATCATCACTCGCCATGGATTTGATAGACCAAATGAAAATAAAGCAATAATTAATTAATGTTCGTTCGTATAGGATTAATGGGAGTTCACTTTCATTGGATTTAAATCTATTTGCCAAATGACGTCTTCCTATGTGGATGTATGTAACGAGTAACGACGTTGTTACCTTTTGCGGGCCAAAAGACATTTATACGTTAAAACTAAAGAATATTGAAATGAGCGACTAAGTTTTCAAACTTGCATTATCTTGATATTATTTCATCGCATCTGTCATTACATTATGAGGTCTTATTTTTTACTTGTTTGAATAGATAGCAGCTCACTTGAATGTACTTTAACCACTGACCTCTATAAATGGACAGGCATGTTTTTGTGCCTATATCATTTTCGCCATCTGGGCACGGACCGTTGGTGATGAGAATTGAAATTAATTAGCAACTGGCGCGTTTCAATCGGAAAAGCTGTCATTTCCAAGCTAACCTATCCTTTTATACAGATCAGTGACTAACCGACTGCTGTAATGTTATATACTCTACGCTTACTACTCAAATGTCGACTGGCTTTTAAGTGTTCATTTTATCATTTTGCTTTTTTATACTTACCTAATCGGATTTTTGATATGTTTTCAACTGTCTAAAAAACTCCCAAAGCCATATATTTATAAAATGTAAAGTTTTATGTTCTTTACGAATTGTTGCAACTAATTTGAGTATTAGTAATCTTTGGGGATATTTAGTTGTGACTTATTTGTTAGCCGGTGTTGAGGACGCAAGGACATCAAGTCGACGATAAAATTATGTTTGTTGTAGACGATATGTTTATGTAAAAAGGTTGTTTGTAACTATATAAACGGTACTATCTAAGTGCAATATTGTTTTTTCTTAAGTTCTCGTTGTAACTTAGACGTCTGGTGTTAATGAATTATTTATTTGGACTGTTTAGGTGTCAATTTTAGAATTGTAAGTATAAATTAGATAAATGAATTAGTTCAAAAAGTTTCGGATGCGAAAATTAATATTTTTTTGCAGATATATTGTTAAATAGTCTTATTAGATGTTAGTTCTTTTTCTACTTGTTTAGATAATTGAAAGGTTTGTTTTGACACCTAAAGTCTTTAGAAGTCTTACGGGTATACTGAAACGAAATTTAAATATGCCATCATTAATTAGAAATCTAAATTCAATTGTAATTTAACGTCTGACTAGCCACGATTACGACCGGAAGTGAATCGTTTCAGTATACAGCCGTTAGTCACCTAACTTTCAAGTTACAACAATCTAAGCGGAAACTTTCCGCTTCGAAGCATTTACAACTCATTCAATTAACGAGACTTTTTTTTTCTTATAACTTACATGTATTCAATAAAAATAATAATTTAAGCGGGAAAGTTTTCGTTAGATCGTATTAAAACCAATGAAAACCAAAGAAATATGAATCAGTCAACAATAGGAGTGTCAGTATTGTATGGTAACGCCAAATACCGTGCCAAATATAAATAACTCTAGTGAGGACAATGTTATTTAAAACAAGAAAGTTATCGTGGAAAGTATCGAATAAATAATGGAAATTAATTATGCATTTTTCACTTTAATAAATAAGATTTAAATAAGTACATGTTAAAAGGAACTGAGAACGTGAGTTGTTCATAAACAACGCTTGAACGCAAGTAACTTTATATTTACAGAGAAACACGCTCGATTTGAATATACAACAAAATAGAAATTTATATTTCAACTTTGACTCATCTGTCGTAAAAAAATATAGGACGCAGCTCGCTGCAATCTCATTTCATTCAGTGGATGATCTAAATAAAACTAAATTAATCTCAGTCGAATATAATTTTTAATAAGTACACACTGATTTACGATAAAAAAAAAACATTCGCGAAATAATTACACCAACAAATCAATCGGCGCTATATTCTATAGTTTATTTTGAATCTGTATGTAGATTTTATAATGTGGCAGAACGTTAGAACTACCGAATGTGTTTGCTTTAAAAAAAAATAAAGACCTAATTTAAAAACTTTTATTGGCGCTCGCATCCTGATTGAATTATGGCGCCAATTTCTAACAAACGCACGTATTTTAGTAATCAAATGTCGAGTGAAATTGTTTTTATTACATTTTCTGACATTATGTTCTAGATTTTAAATTTGACAACAGAAATATTGTTCCTTTTTTAAAATAGTTAACCGAGAAACGGCTTTTTTTGTTTTGTTTTTACTTTCTTGTTGACAGTAATTATAAAATTATATTAGGTTTATTTAAGAGTTTAATTATAATATAAAGGTAGTTTTTTGTATTTAGACTGAATTAAGCTGTTTAATTTTCGATTTTTTAATTTTTCTCTAATTAGACGTATGATATAAAGATGGCGTTAATTGCAAGAGATGACGTCACGTAATGGCGTGCCAACTAAAATTGCCCCGTTATACGACATTGAATTGAATATTATTGTTATGAAATTCTGCGTTATTAAAATTTGTAGTATCACTAGTGGTTAGTTAATGAAACAACAAAATAAAATCAAAACTAAATATTTTAAATTAACTTAATTTAATCACAAAAATATCATTTCATATAGAATATACGAGTAATTGATAAATCTCTCAAATACAAAATTAACTGGATTTATTGCTAGTTGTTACTATATTACACAGTTTAATAAAAGCGGCAAAATGGAAAAATCATAGATAGAATCGAAACTTACTAAACAGATATTACTTTAAAATAAATTCTTTTTTAATTTTAACCCTAAATGTAATGCACCACTAAATGTCCTGAGGGACGTTATTTCTAGGAATTACCTTGAAAGGACAGATTAGTGACATGAATATGACAAACTACAAATAAAGAAAAATTAAAAAAAATCAACTCTACTGAACCTTTTATTGCGGTAATAGTCGATGCCAAATTGCACCTTTTTTATTATATTTTTAAATAGTTTTAGGAAATCATGACGATTTGTATAAAGCCAAAGAATTTTCTCTTATAAGAATCAGGTTAAACTCACTTTTTGGGTTAATTATGAGGTTATATCCACAGTCTGAAAGTGTTAATTTTCAGTTGTTAAAATAAAACGAAAAAACACGTAATCAATATATATTAAAATATAAATAAACATTTAGAAAAAAATTACGTAATTTACAAACCAGTAAAAAAACTAAAACTAAATATAAGGAATTCAGAAGTATACGTATTATTTTTACCACACAACCGTAAATGGCAACACGCAAAACCTATACGATTGCCATATGCAAAAACATAAAAAAAATTATAGCCTCAAGGCCTTTTTATTTTAAATAAACACTGAACGGTTTTTAATTTATTATAATTGTTATTATTCTTTCTGTTTTTATATTAATTTTATATGATAATATAAAAATGTGGAGTCTTATATTTCTGGAAGTCAATTATTATAATGCCTTATACAGTTTTTATGTCATTTTTGTAATTTTAAGTCGCATATGATTTTAAAATAAAACTCTCATTATTTATATATTCTAAGATAATTTACATTTTTATTAGGACTATATGTGGTTGTTTAAAAATAAAACGTATTCATAAACATAGTAAAATTGTAACTGACAAAAATCTTTTTCTTCTATATAAATGTTTGACATGTTTTTTTTCTTTAATTTGAATGTCTGTATGGACGTATCTATATGAATTACAATATTTGTTAAATTCTTAAATAAACAACCGGATTTCATTCATTTACATAGCTACAAAGTCAAATTACAAGTAAAGTAACATTTTCATTTAGAGCGGGCGTCCTTTGACTAAACTATCGCACGACTATTGTGCGATTGTCGATTGTTTCGCAGCGTTCAACTGTTTAGTTGCACAACTAAATATCGAGTAACACACCTCCATATAGGAATCAAAGCAAGACTAAACAGTTGTGCGATATTTTAGTTACAGGTATGCGGACGCTTTTAGTTTTCACGATTCATGCGATGTCACACGCAAATTGTCAAACGACTGTAATATTTGACAGTTGTCAAATATTAATACGAAAGTACCAAAACTCCTGCATTTGCATATTGGTTCAAATATAGAGCCAACATTTGTCAACAAAGATATATATTACATCAATAGACAGGACATTACGAAAAAAAACTGCCTTTATCAAGGGGGGGCTATAATATATTCTTTACATTCTAAAAAGAAAGAGAGAAAACAGAATGCTCAACCGACTGATTTTGATTTATCTATGTGCTTCTAGAAATTGTAAGCACCTTAGGGACTGTCCCACCACTGGCTGATAGGCTCATATGACCTATCTAGCTTAAAAATGACGTCACTCTCAGATAAAGTAACACAATCCGACATTTCCATCACATATTTTACACGTTACATTGTTAACAGAAAAAATAAAAATTGGTGGGACAAGATTTTAGTATTTTTAATTAAAATACATACTTATTTTACATACACTCTTATTTATTTTAAAAAAATTAAATTGCTCTTAATCGTAATGTCCACTCTATAAGTATAATTACATCTGTGTCAAACTTTTTAACATTTTTCGTCGTATAAAAACGCTATATAGTAAACACTAACAATAAGGCGACAAACAGTCTATTCATTTTGTTTACATAAAGTTTATGATTTTCCGAAATTTGTGCTTATAAAAAAAACATAAAATCACTAGGTATAAATTAGCTAAATGATATGAATTAAATGTCTTTTCTATAGTTTGTCTAATTATGATAGATTAATTTGATAAATGACGCATATGAAGTATCGAATTAAATTTGTATGACGGTAAATGCCTTACTTAATAGACAAGGATCGTAGTGATGATACAAACACGCAGCGAACAATTATGAACTATCGATATTCGGTTTCAATATTTATCAAACTTAAATAAAATTATTATTTTCTTTTTTATTAATTTACTAGCATGATTATAGTGTAGAGAATTTAGCGATCACAGAAATAATAGCGAAATCCGATTCGATTACGTACGGCTGTAGTAGTAATAAACGTTTATTTACTCTTATTATTTGTAATGGTTCTGGCCTCAAATTAATAATGACCTTATTATAAATTTGAGAAAACAGTGTTTTTTTTTTCATTCATAAGTTATATCTATGAATCTATCGATTCTAACTTCTATAAGATCAAAAATCGAAAATCGATAACTGATTTTATACAACCCATCCCTACTATATTTCAAATGAATTGTCAAACTAATCTATTTCATTTAGTCACACTATAGTTTTAAATAAGTATAAAATTGATAACTGCATATTAAAAAACATACAGACGAATTGAGTACCTCCTTTCGGGAAGTCGGTCAAAAATGAATAGAAATTTCAAAGGAGTTTATAAACAAATTTGATGGAATATCACAATTTTATGACAAGTGAAATAAAAATGAAAAATCAATTTATGTTACGAATGAAATTTGATGTTACAATATAATTAATGGCAGTATACATATTGTGGTGTCACGTTACAAAAGAAAATTAAACTTTAAAAAATACTATATTAACTAAACAACTTTTTTTTACTTAATTTCTCGATTTTATTGAATCCAATTTTAATCCCGCATATTCTACTTTCATAGAAATGACGTATATTTTTTAAATAATACGAAATATAAAATACTTGTTAATGTTATTTCATCAGATCTTTAAATAAACGTAATTTATATTATTTACTTTAAAATATAGAAATATATTTAACTTGTAAAAACTACGCAAAACATTCGAGTGTAAAAAGATAAATATCAGGTCCCTAGAAATTTGGAACAGAGAATTGAATGGAGTCGATTTAGTCTACAACTATTTCGGACAAAAATATAAGTTTTTTTTTTAAAGTCAGTTATAATTGATAAAAATAACTTTAAAGTTGACAGATTTTATTATTATTAAAAATGTAATTCAAATTTTCAAATATATTTTCTTGTCAAATTAAACAGGACCATTCTTACGTATACGCGAGGTTTATAAACTGATTTGTATGAACGTTAAATCCAGATTCAAACAATATTCGACCTTATGGCAACCACATTAGGAATAATATCGAACTTCATGTTTAATATTATTATTTATTTACATCTGTTACGCTTAATACTAAAAAGGCATATAATATACAAATACTTGGAATAAAAACATTTCATAAAGGTTTCCATACAAAAGTCATACATGGAATCAGCCACAAGTTAAATAATAATTACAAATAATGTAATTTAGTCAAATAAACAAACAGTACAAAAAGTGAAGATTTTATATTGTCTAACAGCATTTAAAATATTCAAAGTCAAAATGTGGCAGATTTTGGCTCAAAACTCTTATATATAAAAAATCGGACAAATTCCATCAATTAAATGCACGCTCCATATTACATTGATTTTCAACACTTCATTAAAACTATAGTAAATTTGTACACAAAAATGCTTAGAATGCACATAAATGCTATGAGTATAGAGGCCGTACAACTCTGCGATTCAAATATAACCCTTATCACGCTAGTAATTAAGACGGAAGTAGACTGTTTATTTTACAATTAAAACACTTCACACGACTCCATAGTTTTGTTAGCCACGTACCTGTGGCGGGAGAGTGGCTCTTATTTGTATGCGTGTAGAGGTGATATTGGTGTATGGGCGTGCGTCAGACGCCCACTATGGCGATGGGCTTGCGGCCGGGGGGCGCTGGGGGCGTTGGGGGCGCGGGGGGTGAGCGTCACGCGCGCGGCCCCGCTTTCTCGCCCATACGTTTTACAAGCTCAGCCATTAATTCTCTGAAAAATAAAACAATATTATATATAAAAATTATAAATGCAAAGTTACGATGGATGGATGGATGTTTGTTAGAGTTTGTAGCTTCAACGGCTGAACGGATCTCCATGAAATTTGGCACAGGTTTAGAGCATAGTCTGGAAGAACACATAGGCTACTTACTTTATTTATTTTTAATTCCGCAC
>NW_013527359.1:560063-561862 GCF_000836215.1 Papilio polytes
GCGTGCAGCAGCCGCGGCCGCACCGACGGCACAAACATTATCACCAATCTGGACATGACAATACTTTAAAATACACTAATAATATAAAATTTTCTTTTTTCTTTAGTTACGTTTGTCATTATTTTGTTTTTAATTTTTTTTTTTCATAAATGTAGCGTTGACAAAGATTAAACATTTTTTTTTTTTATTTTTTTTTTGGATTTTTGTATATATTGAAATAACTCAAAAACAACTTTGCCGATTTCAAAAAATTTTTCACAGTTAAAAAATAAGTTATCACTGAGTGAAAGGCTATATTTCTTTCTTTTTTTTTAATTCCTTGTCGGATGTATGTGTAGCCTAAACTACTGAATCGATGATTGTGAGATGTACTCGTAGATGTCTAGAACAAATAGGCTACGTACTTTTACCTTAATAAAATTATTTAACACCAGCCTGTTTTTTATATTTAAGCAGTTTTTATTAAGATAAATAAATGTTTCTGTTTGCACGAATTTATCTTGTTATAGATTACTAGCTTTCGCCCGCGACTCCGTCCGCGTGGTATTGGAAAAAACAAAAGTGAATAGCATATATGTTCTTCCAGATTATATTCTATACCTATGCCAAATTTCATCGAAATCCGTTCAGCCGTTTAGGCTACAAACTCAAACAAACATCCATCTAAACTTTTACATTTATAATATTAGTAAGATTTTATATTGTTAAGGTTATCTACATGTCATGTCAAGTATTCAAGTTATCTAAGTGTTAAAGAAGATCCTTTGTTAAGTATCTGAATTAGGTATTTGTTGTAAGTGAGTATGGTATGTTTGTCTTTTTCATAAAGATGAGTTTGTGGTTTTCAAAATATGAGATCGGAAAGACTTTAAATTTGTTTAAAGTTTCTTTCTTTTTCTTTCTTCTTCTTCTTCTTCTCTTTAAATTTTAATCGACCGTATTACCCATACTAATATTATAAAGAGGGCAGATTTGTATTTCTGTATGTATTGAAAGTATCCAAAAACTACGGGGCGTATTTCAAAAATTCTTTCATGATTAAAAAGCTACGTTATCAGTGAGTAACTAGTTAGTTGTATAATAAACTAGGTGTGGCCTTGCGACTTCATCCGCATGAAATTATGATAATTTTATTTTATTGTTTACATTTGTCAAATTATCAATTGCAAATGTCAAAATGACATGACATGATGATAAACCATGGCAACCTTGTTTCCTTGATGTTGGCAGCAACTTATGATCTCTTTCCCACATTAGGGTTTTTGTCCAAAATATTTATCCCCCAAGTTTAATAGTGTGAAAATATATAGCCTAAAGCATGTCGGAAGTGTAGGGCTTTTTATTAAAGAAAAAAATATTCAAAAATATGCTGTGATTGCCGACATCCTACGCCACAAAGGCGTGTATGTTTACGCTTTTTTATAATAGTATAGATATGGATAATATGGCTGCGGATTCTATAATACAGTACCTGTATATAACCAGCAGTGTGAGGATGACAGCGAGGATGATGTACCAGAACCAGATGAAGATGTAAGTCTTCTCGTTGACGATGTTCAGCGGCAGGATGCAGAGGCTGTCGTGCGTCTGTATGCTGCCTGAAGGACCGAACTTGTGGAAGGTGCACTTCGTCACACGAGGGAACACGTAGATCATTGGATCGTATCTGAAATTGTTAGGTTATAAAAGGTAAACAAATAAGTATAGAGTTACAAAACAGAGCCGCTGACTTTAAACCGCATGTGGTTTCTTAGAACAGTTATTTTTATATACTTTGTAAACTGAGACATTCTATGTAC
>NW_013527359.1:562381-574785 GCF_000836215.1 Papilio polytes
TTTTTATTTTCACGCGGACGGAGTCGCGAGCAATAGCTATATAATATAAAATGCCCAACGCGATTTACTCTGGGTGCTCGAGGCTAACTTAAGTAACGGGTGACTATGCTTTGATCAGTGATTTTAGCCCTTTGGGTTGACAGCTACCGATGTCTCTAAATCCTAATAAAATTACCTCTGTTCCTGCGGCATCTCGCTGCGGGACAGCACCCTGGTGCCGTATGAGAAGAACTCCCCGTTGAAGAAGCTGTCCATCATCCACATCTGCAGCACGATGTTCACCAGGCAGAGCAGTTCGCAGCCCCAGTACCGCAGCGCGTACAGCTTGTGCGTCTGTAAACCAGAAGTAAAACTAATAAAGAACAGTTTCGATAATTATAAGCAGCGGCTCAGTGAGTTTAAATTTTTAAGTAACCTTTACGAACCTGTCCCATTACTAGCTGATAGAGACTGAGATAGCTTAGACGTCACTGTCAGATAAGGGAACAAAATCGTATATTTCCATCACATATTTTACACTGGGTTGTTATCAGACAAATTTCAATTTAGTGGAACAGACCCTTAATCGATTATCAAAACCGATCACAAATAAACAAGTTCGTGTATCTTTTCCCTGTATTCAAGAATATAGAACAAAAATAAATCAATTAGGTATAATACTAGAATTTCCTTAGTTACTAAATGAGGCGCCGTATGGAATGCGGTTAAGCGTACCTTGACCTATGCGGATGTCCTGCGAGGAATGTCAGATAAATACTGTTATGTAATACATAACAAATGACGACCTACTCACACGCATTGTACAGGAAAAAGTGCAATATTCGTTATGAATGCAATTATAATATGCATAAAAAACACAATACAGTATGGGGATTTGATTGCTAAATTTAGTATTGGGATTCCTAAAATAGTTTGCGCTTATGTAGGTAGCGATTTTATTAATTTTATAGAGATTTTTTTTAGAGTAGGGGGCAAACGTGCGACACGAACACAGGGGTGGTCAACAACGCCCATGAACATCCGCAACACAGAGGAACTACAGATGCGTTGCCGACCTTTGAGGAAATTGTAGGCTCGCTTCTTGCAGGATCTTAAGTCGTATTTTAGTAACATTTATGTATACCATTAGCGTCATGTTAAAAATAGCACTAGACTTCAAAATTTACATTAAATCCGGTTTAAAATGTTTGCAGAACATAAACATCAAGTCTCAGTACTTATATGAATAATTACATCACTTTGACAAACTTTGCCTAGTTATGTATTTTAAAATTAAATACGAAAGATTAGGTTACAATGATTAAATAACAACTCAAATCTTACTAATCTTACTAATATTATAAATGTTAAAGTTTGGATGGATGGATGGATGTTTGTTTGAGTTCGTAGCTTAAACGGCTGAACGGATTTCGATAAAATATGGCATAGATGTAGAATATAGTCTGGAAGAACACATAGGCTATTCACTTTTGTTTTTTCCAATACCACGCAGACGGAGTCACGGGCGAAAACTAGTCATATAATAATTAGACACGAGACATAGAAGACGGATATAAATATATGAAAGGATCACACGACAAACATTAGATGCGATTGTAAAGCATGTCATCGAGACGGCATAATGGAGCCGCGTCACCGTGGGCGGTGTCGGACGACATCCGACAATGGACCTTTCATACGTAAACACGAGCCCCCGTATCACGTCGCCGATAACAAACAAACAAGCTCACATATCGACCACCTGCATCACGTATTCAAGGCTGAAGAGCTGGTCAGTTATCTAAAATTAAACTCGAGTTTACACTGTTACTTGTTTTGTAATAAAATGGTAATTTACTACTGACACAAAAAGACAATTTTTTAATGCTTTTAAGTAAATGTTACCACATCGTTTGCCAACTAAGAAATCTAAACTCAATGATCTGTAAAATATCATGCAATAATGCCCAATTTTTAAGAGTGGGCGCTTTGACTAAACTCGCACAAATGTTGTGCGATTGTCAATTATTTCGCGTCCCATTTTATTTAGTTGCACAACTAAAAATCGAGTAGTGTGCGCACCTCCATATAAGCTCATAGCGCGAATAAACAAATGTGGGATAGTTTAGTCAAAGGTGTGCCGCGCGCTCTATGCGTTTTACAAAGAGTTTTCAGGTAAGTGTAAGGTTCAAGATAAGCTTCACTAGGGTGACCACGTAATGATTATCCATACGGTAGGCAGTTGGTATTTTTAAAAATAAAGTATAGTAAGCAGACAGAAAATTCTAGAAACAAGAGATAAACGTTTGCAGAATCGATTGTGAAACAAATGCCATTGTGTATGCGAATTTGTTCCTTTACTGGGTGTTGTATAAACTCAAGGCGACTGTGAAATTTGAATTTCATGTTAATATTGAAATTGGTTGGATCACGCGTCAATCATTCATGTTATTCCATTATTCATTATTTAGAGCTACAAAGGTGTATTTTGAAATTGTAATCAAATGTTTGGATAATTTTATATTCATAAATTGATACATTCACAGTGGATCACGGAAGAGACATAGAAAGAGGAAAAAACTTTATGTGCGTCTCCTCCTCCGTCTAATAAGGGTAGGCAATACATCTGAAAATATGTATATCTATGGGCAACGGTCCCTTAGCTTTTAAAAATTGAAGGCGGGAACAAAATTTGTTTTTTTTTGTTCAAAGTAACATACATTATCTTAGCCACTTACTCCCACTTAGGTTACCTTAATGGTTTGTTAATCAGACAATTACTGTAGATTTTTGATACGAGCGTGGTATTAAGATATTTTTTTTTTATTTTTCTATTATTATTTTATTTGGATCATATATTAAATGGAAACTTATGGGGATGTTTTGTATCAACGTTATCCATAGCACATAAATATTTCTAACTTAAGAGTCACGTCAGAGTAAAGTGGTTGCTATTTTTGGTAAAATCCAATTAGGGGATATCTCGCTTCAAAGCTAATAATTAAGAGGGCGGATACTTAAGTTGTAATTTGAGATGTTTGAAGTTCTATTTTAAGATATACTAAGAAAAAATAGATTTATTTGAAAAATCTTACTAATGCCAAAGTTTGGATGGATGGATGTTTTTATTACGTTTAATAAATATCTGTAAATCAGTTCATCCGATCTCGATTTACCACAGAAATTGTATAGTCTTGAAGAAGACAGGCTAATTAAGAAGTTTGTTTTAATTCCGAACTGAAAGCCGCGGGCGAAAGCTAGTAAGTGAGATTTTAAAAAATCGATATATCATTCCATCCCTATGAAGATATTACGTAGTTCACTATAGTTATTTGTGAAGTTGCACCTTTGTTGTAACCCCATTAGAGCACACGACAGATGTCCTATTGTAACTGCACCTGGGCATTTTTTGTCCCTCCCCCGGGTAGGACTACGCTTTGCTTTGTATGGAATAAACCAATATGGCAGATGCTTCCAGTTTTAGATTAAAAAACTTGATAACAGATGTCGCTACTTGGATTTGACAATATGCTCTTGACGAACTAAAATTGTACTGAATTTTTAACACAATTTATTTAGATAACTACGAAGTATAGAGAAGAACGTTATAATTGTAGCGTAAGTAATTTTTGTATAAAGATAAAAAAGCATTAATTAGTCATACTTAAAATCCTATGTCGTTGACTTTTAAGTAAAATAAAAATTAGTCATCTGTCTTGTCTGATTCACTTAATAAATATGCAAATTTCAATTCCCGGGAAAGGCAACTCTGAGTAACAAATACTTCCTTTGCCTCCTAATTCCAAATGACCTTCAAAAACAAATTGACAAAGAGATTTGAACTCTAATCTGAAATGTTTAAAGCTTATATTTTAAGTAGCATTTAAAACAATGGCAAAAATGTGTAATTTCTTTTTGACCGAGGACTTGTAAATTGACACCTTTTTACTCCGTGCTCTATAAAAAGCATTGACGGGGCTTCAATAACAGATGGCGGTAGCAGTCTCTAATATTGCTGATACCCAGAATGTATTGCCGGGTTGGTTTACATCGAGTGTTTCAAGTTAAAATGTAAGTTGATAACATAAATGGCTTTAATACTTGAATTATCCATTTGATATGAGAGATAAACAATATTAACATATCTGTGTAATAATTACGGGACAATTTAACGCAAACTAATTATTTCTAGTACATACAAAACAAGGTTTTTTCATTGGCATCTAGTGTAACGGTACATTATGTGACTGACAGCTGACAGTACCGTTAGTCGACAACAAAAACTGGTGGGCAAAGAGCCGGTTAAGGTACAGTCGCGAACAAAAACTATAGACCAATTATTTTTAACCTATATTAAAACTATTTTTAAACGCGTATTGCATAGTTTTATTTAATTAGAGGCCTAATTTTAGTTCCTTTACTTTTGCGCCCTTTTCTTAAAAGGAAAGGATGGGAAGGAAAAGTGGATTTGACGGTGGAGGTGACGCATAGGAAGGGGAAATGTCCTCTTTGTGTGCGTCTTCTCCTCCGTCAATTAAGAGTAGACAACACATCTGCAATCCGCAGCTGCGGATGTTTATGGGCAGCGGTCGCTTTCCATTTCGGTGGATTCAGGTGGCCGCTTGCTCGTTTGCCACCTTATTATTATGAAGAAAAAAAACAGAAATTATATTTTCTAAGGATTTATCTTTGGAAATTATCTACAAGTACTATCCGAATAAATTCAACCTAAATACAATGTACATTTCACAACAAAAACCAATATCTACAGTTTTTAAAAGTGTAACTACGAACTTGCTTGCCACACTTCAGTTCAGTTCACTTCGTTCCATTAGAGTGAACGCTCCCATTCACTGAGCGCCTGAATGAGATGCAGGTCACAGGCAAACATGTCACGGTTCACATGTTTTATGAAATAACACGTGGATTTATTTACAAAGGGGACTCAAGAATCCTACAAAACTATCGGTTTGACATATTTTAAAATATAATTTTACGTGGATTTTACATCAAAGACAATATGATATATTAATCTTTTAAAAGTAGAGACAAGAATGTTACAAACTTCAAGGTGAATTATTACTGCATAGACAAAACAAGTTTAGTAAATATATTTAAACACATTTTAATAGAACAAAGGCTTGTTAACGGCTGGAGGAAGGAGAGGGGGTGTACGAAAGCTCGATCGCGCGTGGCTCTAAAGCCTGGATTAAGCCGGCTTCAGACGTCGCGACTGCCTAAGTTGATACGCCAGGGGTTTCCTTGCTAGTTGATAAAAATGGATAGCTGAATATATTTCTTTAAATGCTGAATGTATCTTAATTTTAACGAGCTCTTTGTGATCTTTTAATTCTTTTTGTACAATATTCTGTAGATTTAAATTTAAAGTTATGTTTAAGCAACAAGTTTAGTGAAATTTCCATTTATATAAAAAAATTATTTATCTATTCTACAAATCAATTGATATTTTTAAATAGATTATATTACCGCAACCCAGCTTTTGTACATGTTGTAAAAATGCAATATTGTCCACACATGTATTAATTTCCTTTAAAAAGGTGAAACCTTGTACACACCCTCGCCCCTAATCCTTGGTAACAAATCAATAAATTCAGGAAAGGCCGGTCGTCAAGTTTCCCGCGCTTTCCCGAACCGGATCCACACCTTGTTCCACAAAAAACCTAATATATCCTTCCCGTACCTTCCTTATAGGTTAGCGTGGGACAAGTTTATTCAGGTGTTCTAAACTTTGTGACTGCAAAGTTGCTATTTTTAACCATTTTTATTTCACGGGTAAAATATCGAATATACTATTATAATAATACAAGTGGGTGTAAAAATAATTAAATTAGTAAAGCTCGTAACTAATGTAAGCTAAGTGTAAAGATTCATAAAAACTAACTTATTTTTGTCACTAATTTACTTTATTTTTTATTTAATGTCACAATGATAACGTTAACTATCAGAACATAATAGGCTTTTACTTTTACTAAAGATAGCTAGCCAATGCGGGCCATCAGTTGTCAGCCCCTGGAACCAATAGAAAGGTCGATGTACAGGAAATCACGGCGCAAGTTACACAACAGATTGCCCAATGATAACCGTCTACTTCGACGTTCCTTGGTCGACGACCGCGCACAATAAGTGCCTCGCAATCACCATCGGGCGAATTTTTTGTTACCACGCTTCATTGAAAGCACGGTACAAAAACTATGATCTCTAATCTTACTTCGTATTAAAGACATTTAATTCCCAGAACTAAAGACGTAAATGCAATAATCTCAAACTTGTATAATTGCCTACAACACTGGAGTATATCTAGGAGAACACTGGAGTGTGTCTAGGCCGTAGTCAACCACGCTGGTCCAGTGCGGGTTGGTTGACTTCACACATATCTTTGAATTTCTACGCCGATATGTGCAGGTTGCATCACGATGTTTTCCTTCACCGTAAGAACGTCGGGTAAATTATGTACATATGAAAATTCGAAAAATCGAAAATCACATTGGTACATGCCGGGATTCGAACCCAAGACCTGTAGATTACAAGTCAAGTGTTTAAACGACTGAGCCACCGACGCTCCGTGTGAGTTTGTTCGCGTTCCTTCCTTCCAACTTCTGCCTACATTACTACACGCTGTACTATCGAGTTTAACTGGCAATGAAAGCTCATACACATACATTACACAAGCATTGAACCCACGGTTGCATTAAGAAGCTAAACACGCACACAACACCGGCCTCAGCCACTTGGTATGCGCAAATCACATTGTTCTGGTAACACGCAGACTGCCTACAATCGCCATTTGAATAGTTCGTGGTTGAACGGGTATGTGACCTTGATTCCAGGGATTGATATTGCCGTACATGATATCAATGCATCTTACTAATATTATAAACTGGATTTCGCCCGCGACTCCGTCCGCGTGGAATTAAAAAAGAAACAAATGTAAATAGACTATATGTTCTTCCAGACTATGTTTGTTTAATTTCATCGAAATCCATTCAGCTGTTTAGGCTACAAACTCTAACAAACATCCAGCCATCCATCTAAACTTTCGCATTTATATTAGTAAGATGAGAAAGTTTAGACGGATGGATGTTTGTTACGTTTGTAGCCTAAGTGGCTCAACGGATCTCGATGAAATTTGGCATAGTAGATAGTCTAGAAGAACACATAGGCTACTTTCTTTGTTTTTTTTTTTAATTTGGCGCGGACGGATTCACGGGCGATAGCTAGTGTACTATAAAGATGGTCCTTATAGCTTTGTTATTGCATTAATATTGACAAAATTATTTCCTAATATCATTTTTGTTTTCTAGTTTGAAAGCGCACATCGTAAGCAAACCAGACTTTATTTGGCTTCACCGACCCTCATTTGTTTTAGCGTAGCTGTCGTCGTTTTTGTCTACAAAAGTATACTTACACAATGAATGTTTACAATTGAGGCTAATAGTAGCAGGAAATTGCACCAATTTGGACTATTTGTCAGAAAATATTAAGTTCACAAATAATTTGTTTCTAATACTGGTGACGTTTTTGTCAAAATATTAAATCCTTGGTTCTATTCCTTAATAGGTTTAAACAAGTGAATGAATTTGTCAACTAGTTCACTAGTTAACCGAGAATGAATGACTATTAGCCTGTATGAATGGAATCACTCACCCGTTCATGTCTGATTAGGTAACCAATGATGGCGTCTTTCTTCTTCTCCTTTTCGTTCTGGTCGCAGATACCGATGTTGAGACCCATCACGATGGTCCGCAGGAGACCGCCCTCGAACGCGTCCCATAGGAACTTCGGTGTGTAACACATTAGAGCCTAGAGACATACATAAAAATGTACAATTGTGCACAAAAGCTGAACAAGTATAGTCGGGGAACCTCGCGGTATTCCATCTTAAAACTCTACAACGTTTATAAATGTATTTATACAAAAAAAATCGGTAAATGATACAAGGCTAGTTTTTAATATTGTCCCTTCGTTTGCACTCACTGCTATCTAATAGAAAGAGGCGGAGTTTGTATCGTTGCAATGAAAAAGGCAATTTTTGCAGAAGTGCAATACCGCGTATTTCAGCGACTGTACAAGTCCAATCTAATGTTTGCTATTTTTTTACTAATGTATTCTCTTAAGATACTGGTTGTTGTTCGAGACTTTGTTCGTGCGGGATTAAAAAAAATCGACTTATAAATGCAGCCTGTTAGTGACAACGTAGGTTTTTTAATGGTAAAAGAATATTTGACATCGGTTCAGTATAATCAAAGCCGTGCAAACAAACAATTCTTTCGTTTTTTTAAATATTACCATAGATATAGGTCATAAAAATACAGACGAATTAATAACCTCCTTGTTTACGGAAGTCGGTTAAGACTTTTCTTAACTAGTTTACGAGTATAAAGATCCGTTACTTGTCGAGACTAGTAAATTAAGTCTACGGATACATACGCGTTATTTTTGACAAATTATCACGACACTGAAAGTTCATCGACACAATGACCTGCTTGTTATAAAACAAGTTCGATTCTGCAGAAATATTGAGATATAATATAAGGCTACTCGATCATAGACAGATTTTCTTAAACAAATGCGAGTATAAACGTCACTTAATGCGGTTGGATGAATGTTTACGTGGCATGTGCCCACGTGACGTCATACTCTCGTCTCACTGGGTCGTCTCGTTGGCGTCAAATGTGACGTCACAGCGTTCACCGTTACACGCCCCCGTAGTGTCGCGATACGTAAACTTATTTTGTCGTGACTCTCGAGTTATAGCTATTTTATTAGCTGTTATATTAATAAATAATGTTATAAAGACTGTTTATTCTTTTTGTTATTGTATTTGTTAAAGTTAGTTAACACTTTATTGATCTCTTTTGACACTTAATAAACTAGCTGTTCCCGTGCGGCTTCATCCGCATGTAATTATAATGATTTTATTTTATTGTTTACATTTGTCAAATTATCAATAGCAAATGTGAAAATGACATGACATGATGACAAACCATGGCAACCTTGCTTCCATGATGTTGGCAGCAACTTATGGTCTCTTTCTCACATTAAGGTTTTTATCTAAAATATTTACCTCCTAAGTTTAATAGCGTGAAAACATATAGCCTAAAGCGTGACGTAAGTGTAGGGCTTCTTATTAAAAAAATAATTATTCAAAAATATGCTGTAATTGCTGACATCTTAGGCAACAAAGAAGTGTGTGTTTACGTTTTATTATAATTGTTTTGATATTGATAGTAACTATAGATAATAATGGGAGATTGGACGCTAAGGGATAATGTTTTAGACGCTTATTTAGATGAATTTGGCAATGAATTAGCAAATTATTCTTATTTAAATTGTAACTTTTATTAAAATTTAACTATTGATGCTCGTCACGCCCTTATAAATGTTAATACAAAATATTGTCACGTACTAAACTTGCTTAGATCACCATGAAGATAACCGTTGTGTTTATGCAAACGTGATTTTTTTCTTAAAGTATGTTAAGTAACAAAGAAGTATAAACACTTCCTGGTCCTACAAACAGCAAGCCATTTCGTAGATTATTTAGATAATTAAATATTCATTAAGTTGTTTGTGAACATGAACATTTTTATAAATCTCATTAAGAACTAGTTAACAATATGAAAATAGGTACAGTCGTGTACATCCGCGGTGATGCACTTACAGAAAAATTGTCTTGTTTCTTGAAACGTAACAAATCACGTCTTTTACAAAAACAACGAGTTGCGTAACTGAATAACAATAATAACTAAAACCATACTGACCCAAATTCTTTAATAAAAAAAAATAAAGCTGCATCTTGTTGGTTATTATTCCGCGTCGTCTCGATGCATAGAAACGATTCAAACGATTGTATTAATAAGGGTCACCGTCATATTCCCCGACTGTACTTACTATTATAAACATTATGATTACCTGGAAGAATAGAACGAAGCACACCCATTGGTAATAAGTGTAATACTTCTTCTCCTGTGTGCTGTCGTACTCGTTTGCAATACCAGGGTGCGCCACCGCTTTGCCCACCTGTGGAACATACAGGTAATTATTGATAATCTTCTATCTATGGTAAATGTTTCTATCTAGAAGATAATGTATTTGCGTTGCAGATAACGAAAATCGCATTTAAATTTTTTTGTCTGTGTGCCTGTCTGCAAGCCGCGTTTGTTCCGGGTAATCTCCGAAACGGCGGGATGTCTACCGGACTTTCACTGCAGATTAGCTGACATAGACAGGTATATTATAGGCTACTTTTTTATGTTTATATTGCGTGGACGAAGTCGCGGGCAACAGCTAGTAGTTAATATAGACCTCAATTGACACATCACTATTAAAATTATGAACGCGGTCTAACAAATTCTGCAATAACAGAAATACACTTGACAGTAAAACAGGGCAGTAGGTATCCCAGCTCCTGACACGTGCCAGATATTGGCACAATTTTCACACATGGTCAAATTAGTCCACTCGATCTAACTTGCACGTAGCTATTACAAAAACAAATATTTTGCTAGCTACCTGGCATTCAAGTATGCCAGCTACTTGTATGTCTATATCCTTCCTGTGATATCAAAAACAAACACAAATGATTAAGAAGAATATGGTAAAGATCACGTCAAAGATCAGCGACCTAATTACCAACCACCGAGGTCGGACCTCCCGCGGTCCACACGTGTTAAACACATTGCTCACTGCACTAAGGACTCCAAATTTTAGCAGATGGGGACTTGGGTTTTGCTTTTTATCACATGTGTAAAATAGCCCATCATGGTCAACATACCATGTAGATTTTATGTAGATTATGAAATAGAAAAAAAAATGTTGAAGTGTTGTAAAAAAAATCCGATTCAGAATTTGGATATTTCTATAAATGTAAATAAATTGCCGTTTAAATAAAAGTGAAAATGCTTTAATTTATACTTTAACCTCGTTCCCGTTCTTCATTGGAGACATTTTAAAATTGCACAGCACTTTAGAGCACTCGTGAGATATCCTCGCTGAAGTAGCACTCGAGATAAAAACCCCAGCTTTATGAGGGGTTGATTTTAAACACGAGAACTATAAAGGATCGCTTAAAAAATGAACTCTTGAAATATCGGATGGTATAATTTATAGGAATTAGTTGGGCATAGTCCTTTCTCTTGTTTATAAGACTGTCTTCTAGTTTAACATTAACACTTCAATAATGATAATGAACAACATAACTTGAAGCAAGTTATTTTAATTCGTTTACCGGATTGACCAACCGAGAGATCTGAACTTGTTAACTTTCCCTGACAACCGACAAAGTTTCTGATTACGTAATCTCGTTATAGGTAATTGACAGAGTTATTTAAACAAACGTAAATACAAAATTACGAAGATGCCACAGTTCCATTGAACTCCATAATCTCAGTAACCGCAGTACTCTGTATTAATACGTAACAAGGACAAAGTGACATCACAGCTTGACTAATTTATTAAACAGTTATGACAAAGCGGAAGATCTCGGAATCGTCCATAAGTCACACGTTCCTGCTGACAAATCAGCTGCTTCATTCATTGCAAAGTGCATCAAATAGCATGAATCATAAGGAAATAGTTTTATTATTCTAGTCGCGACGACAGAGAGCTGAAAGCAAGTTAAAGTATTAACGAAGACAAAATAAAGACTGATTCGACATAAAGATAACAGAAAAAAGATATCGACGGTAGTGTCAAACTATTTATCTATTTCTATGAAACTTTAGATGAAAAATTAGATGACGATATTCCAGACACGAAATTATTAAAAGCCAATATGGAAGAAAGAATCATGCGATATTAAGGAAGGAAAGTTACCTAAGTGGTCCAGGATACATTGTCAGGCGAGTGAAAAACATGTCCTAATGAGGACGAAATCAGAACAGGTCATTGCAGACAACCGATGTACTCGTAATTATATGAGTCAGCGACACGCCGACTTGATTTCCTCAACAAGTGAACGAGGACAGGGTTGTCAGTTTACACTTTTGAAATTATTACATTTTTAAATAAAAGACTACACAAACTGTAAATCAAAATTAAGGATTCTATTCCTAATACTTCTTAGTAAATTACAATGAAACTTTTTGAAGACGTTAATATGAAAATGTAAAATGCTTCACTGTTCCACAAACACAATTTTATGGGGCTCTTCCTCCTGTGGTGGAAACTTTAACCTTTCTTATTTGAAATCATGATAATTATATATGATATATATACTCAAGATAAATGCTTTTTCTTAATAATAGGAACCAGAAAAAGAAATTACTATAACTGATGTATTACATACGATATAAAAAATTCTGTAACCGAAATAATTCAAGTGACAGCCCTGATACACGTGAATAAAACAGTGAAGCATTCATACGAGCGAAATGCAAAATTAAGCGAGCGTTCGCACGGACGCG
>NW_013527359.1:574917-590056 GCF_000836215.1 Papilio polytes
ACATAAGAAGCTCTGTTACCTAGTACTTATTGATCAGATGATTAGGTATAGACTTAGTTCTTACTAGCTCAGAGTTCAATATTAATTCCTTACTGCAAATCATCAAGAGGGTCAATTCTCCTAACAATTGCAGCAATGTTCAAGTCACCACATTTAGTCAGCTTACGAGCATACAAAGCAGATTGTCATCGCAATATGAAGACACCTTTGACTCAACTATATTAGTCCCGCTTTGATTCCTATGAGGTTATATGAAGGTGCGCTACTCGATTTTTAGTTATGCGACTAAACAGTTGAATTGACTGCAAAACAATTACAATCGCATAATAGTTATGCGATAGTTTACTATGATGTACGCCCGCTTTAATGAAAAAATATTGCAAATCTTCTCACGTGCGCGCAGAGGAAGTTGCCAGTTACGAACGCACTGGGCGCAATTGTCAACTTGTATGTAATTTGTGCAATGAAAGACGTTGTATTGGTATTGTACATTCGATGATTGCATTTAGTTGTCGACGAATTATTATCAAACTACTTCAAAGGTTAACGTCCAGGCCAGAAAAGTGCCTTATTTGATTTAAAAGTTTACTAATAGATATGTAGGTTATCTAGAGTTAATTTTTAGAGTACGTTTACTGCCATCCAATCTATCACTGTCAAGTCTTCTTCACATAATATACAATACAAAATTCTATCTTTTAGTGATAAACGATTCACGCATTCACCACTACTTTGAAGTTCTTTTTAATCTAGCTAGTCTAGTCTATTCCCGTGCGTCTTCATCCGCATGAAATTATGAAAAATTTATTTTATTGTTTACACTTTTCAAATTGTTAATAGCAAATGTCAAAATGACATGACATGACAAACCTTAGCAATTTTGCTTTCTTGATGTTGGCAGCAACTTATGGTCTCTTTCCTACGTTAGAGTTTTTATCCAAAATATTTACCCCCTAAGTTTAATGGCGCAAAAATATATAGCCTAAAGCGTGACGTAAGTGTAGGGCTTTTTATTAAGAAAAGAGTTATTCAAAAATATGCTGTAATTGCTGACATCTTAGGCAACAAAGAAGTGTGTGTTTACGCTTTATTATAATAGTATAGAAGTATAGATAAGCACTGAAAGATTCTAGAATATTCTCCTTTAATTATTCACAAATTTCTAAGTTAAAAGACAATCGAGGTGTGGCAACATTCATCTTAAGTCCGACATTTATGTACCAAAAAAAAGATATGAAAAGCGCGTTAACTAAAAAAAATTTCCGCTAAAACCGACACCACATAAAAATAATGAAAAATATCCGCCAACCTTCACACGTAGCTCGTTTAGGTAAACAACTAATTAGTGATTTCGCGAGCACTCGACCTAAATATCATCGTCACCAAGCATACAATGTGCTGTAAATTCAACTTACAAAATTAACAACACACCTGTAATAATAAATTCAAAGCTTTATCAGTAAAATAACTTTGTTCAAGCCATTTGCCAATAGTTAAAATTTGTATTACGCAAAACAACATTATGCCTAAACATTAATTCACTAAACAAAAGAGGCAAGTCAAAACCCGCATCATATGGAAATCTTAAAAGTACAATCGCAGAAATGCGCGGTGGCAAACTTACAAAAAAATTGCTTTGTTCATTACAACGAGACAAAATTAGCGTTTTCTAATAAGTAACAAAGTAGATAGCAATGAGTGCAAACGAAGGGATAATAATAAAAAGAAACTAGTTTATCACTAACCGGCTTTTTTCATATATATTATAGTTAAAAAATGCGTTGTATTGGTTTTTGTTCCACGTCACGTTTCAAAATTATTGTATTTTTAAGATAGAACACCGCCAGTTTCCTCGACTGTACACAAAAACGACAAATTGCTTATTACTGTGAGATGTCACAATGCCTTTTTGAACTCCGTATCAATAGAATTTCAATAATATGTTATGGTTGGTGCTCTTTACGATTCATTTACATAACCTAGCTAATTCCATAACTAGTTTATTCAAGTCTATTCAAGCATCTAATAAAGCACCTTTTATAATGTAATTAAACAAAAAGCCAC
The DNA here is from genome assembly GCF_000836215.1 of Papilio polytes. Taxonomy (NCBI): domain Eukaryota; kingdom Metazoa; phylum Arthropoda; class Insecta; order Lepidoptera; family Papilionidae; genus Papilio; species Papilio polytes. The sequence goes on from NW_013527359.1 coordinate 576,982, forward strand.
ACATAGGGGACAATGCATACATTGGCTTGTAGCCAAAACGAAGTACGAAGCATACTTAGCACATTTCTTTGTGTTCGAGGGGTATTCAGGAGTCTTTTGGTATCACTTGGAAATTTTGTCTCGAGATTCCAATACCGAGAAGGTATTTTTCTTGTTGCTCCGAGCGGTTGAGATGCTTCTATTTTTGAATTGAATACGCGAAAATCTTACTAATATAAATGCGAGAGTTTAGATGGATGGATGGATGTTTGTTAGAGTTTGTAGCCCAAACGGCTGAACGGATCTCGATGAAATTTGGCATAGATGTAGAGTATAGTCTGTAAGAACACATAGGCTACACACTTTTGTTTTTTTTTAATTCCACACGGTCGACTCGCGGGCGAAAGCTAATATAAAAATAAGTTATAGCTAACTTTACTCTTTATAAATCAAAATCACAATAATGTGAAGGTATCATTGACAAGGTTGATCCCACGGCAATTAACGTCTGGTCAAACCATTAATCGTAAGTTAACTGGCGATTAAAATAAAGTGCAAAACGATCTCTATTTGTGTCTAAAATGAACTAATAGATGGCGACACTCAGTCGCTCGTAGGTTTATAAATTGTTATGACTCAATTAAACTATTTTAGTTTGTTTAGATTTGCGCGGCTTGGATGTTACATCGGATAAATAATGGAATTATATGTAATAGATTGTAATAACGTAATAAAGGGTGCCAATGAATCATAGCTACGTAAGAAATTAATAACTATGTTAACACTATTTTATTATCTTGCCACAAACACCATAATTATTAATATTAATAACTAGCTGTTCCCATGCGGTTTTCAAATTCTCAATCACAAACGTCAAAATCACCATTACCAAAATAATCTAGATTTTAATGTTGGCAGCTTGTAGTTTATGGTCCCTTTCCTACATTACGGTTTTTTCCATTTTTTTAGCCCCTAAGTTTAATACCTTGAAAATATATAGACTAAATCGTGTCGAAATTGTAGGGCCTTATGTTAAAGGAAGAATTATTCAAAAATATACTGTGATTGCTGACAGCCTACGCCACAAAGTAGTGAGTGTTTACGCTTTATTATATTAGTATAAAGTTTAGATATAGATTTAATATAACCCTGCTGAAGTTATTATTGGAGGTAAACAGCCTTATTCGACTGGTTTCCCAAGACCTAGTTAATCAGACCGGCAATACGTAATTCAAGTTAATATCACGTCAAATTATGTAACGACAGGCGCGGCTGTGCGAATTAACTCATCGTTTATGTAGGAGTTATTAGCATGAAACTTATAAAGGTTACTTGTTAACTTTGTAAAAATCTCACGGTCGCATAACCTTAATGGTGCGGACAGAAATTAAAAAAATCTGTCATTCAAGTAAACATGTAGTTAGTACAGAAAACACTTAACCCCATCTCTCGCTTCCATTTCTCGCTCTTGTTAAACATAAATCAGACCCTTTGAGGTCATAGTAAAATTTCTAAGTAACATACTCGTAGTTAACATTATACTGTAGGTATATACATTGTTGCGTCATAAATCTGTGCGTATTCATCCATAGTGGTAACTAGCCTGTCACATGTGGAACAAATCGCAAAGTGCTTGCAGATGTGGGCTAACATTGACGTGCTCTATCGACAAATGCAACAAATTAAAAACATGCTTTTAACAAGGAATTAATTAAGTATGCGTTGCGTTATAACGAATCCTTCAAGAATACGTCAGTAATATACGTATCCGACGGTAATGTAATCAAATAAACATTAGGCAACACGCTTCCGCGCCTCTGGCGTTGTAAATCATACGCACATTCCATTTCATTGACATTAATTTTAAATTTAAAACTCGATTTATCGGTAGCCAGACATTCTCAGAAAAAAAATGGATTTTTTTTATTATAAGAGCAATTCGTAGTAAATTTTGGAATGATTGACTTTATGGATGTTAGGAATCGCGACATTAATAATACCTTAAATAAGCAAAAGTTAACCGAGATCATATTATCATCAGTCGAAGAAATTCAAAGATATGTGTGAAGTCAACCAACCCGCACTGGGCCAGCGTGGTTGACTATGGCCTAGTCACCCCATACTTAGGGTAGGCTACGAGCAACTCGGTGGGGACGTATAGTGAGCTGGTGATGATGATGATGATATTATCGTCAGTAAATCAATACTAAAGATGGTAACAACTGTAACACTTACCTCTCTAGCAAAAGCATCTGGCATCGTGAAAGTAGAGGTGATCCAGCAAAATGTGTTAACGACATTAGCTGGGAGGCCGTTGACGATGCATTGTATGGGATGTCCGACGTACTGCGTGGCGGTGATTATAAGCGAGCAGGTGAGCAGTAACACCGTCGTGAACACATTGTGGAGGCGGAACACCGCATTGTCAGTCTTAATATCTTGGTACTTAAAGTACACGCTCAGTCCACCGAGAAGTCTCAACATCTTGAGCTTATAGCATTACGCAATTATCGAGTTATGTGCGTTTTCTTAACTACAGTAAAATCAGTCTTGTCAAAAATTCATAGTATCGCTGTATCGCGATGCGAGATTATTGTCGAGATTGCTTGTTGTACCTGGAACAAAAGGACATACGTGAAATAATTGTCAAGAAAAAACGATATTAAAAAAGATACTTTTGGCTACTGCGACACAGGGAAACCTAGTGCAGGAAACAAGGCTCTCAAAATGTGTGTGCATAAAAAATAAAGCTTTTATTTATTAATAAAAAACAACAAAATTTCTAAGAAGTTATTAATTCCTTATTTTAAAAATTATAAACACATCTTACTATCAAACTACAAATCTAGATATCTGTCTATATACAGAGATAAGAAATAAAGAATCAATTATAAAACAATGTAATATAATATAATAGGGTTACGTTCTATGTAAATGTGTTATTACAGCACAGATTGCATGTCGACTTACATATTGCATTAGACACGGTGGACAAACAATACAACTACGCGATTACGTTTTTAACACATCACTTGATTTAATATACGTTGGTAACTAAAAGAAAATTTCACATTTACATTTTAAACCTTAAACTAATTCGATTAAAGTCTAAATTCACCTGATCCGAACAGGGATCCCGCAAGGTACAACATTAGGGCCACTACTAGTAAAGGTTAACGTCCGACTATCGTGATTGCTGCTATAATAAAAAGTTTATAGTGCATTGCTGATTTAGATTTAATAGGTTATATAATATCTGCATATGATAAATGCAAGTGTGAGTGTTTCCTACTACATTTTTAGAAACTAATCAAGTATTATTTTAAAATCCTATTTATTGATAAGAGAGAACAATTTATAGAAATAAAAGTAATTTCAATTCACATTAAGAATATCTTTCTGGAATTTGGTAGTTTCAAATATCACAAAAATCTAAGTCCCACTTAATGCAGTTGTCCAAACAAGTTAGGCAACGAGTAAAATGTATATAGCTTTGGGTTCTTCTAATAAAATATTACACAACGTAAGATAGTTTGATTTAAAAACGACTATAACAAATACAAATAATACGATGCTTTTCAACTACGAGGAGTTTCCTAACAATTATTTATTTGTCTATTATTAAATTAATTAACAAGTTAGCGTTTAAATGAAAGTCGAAGGACTCAATGATAGTTCATTATTTATAATATATAAGGCATAGAAATCTAAAAAGTCAAAATAATCGTTACATACAAGTCCACTTACATATATTTCTTCACTATAACATTCACAGAAGACTTCTTCTAGTAACAACCACATAAAATGTGAATAACTCGTACAGATGTGAACCAAACATTAATAAAGAAATTCTCATCAGATCAGTAGAACCGCATTATAAAATAATCTAAAATACATAACAATACTCATATTAATACTGCCTATTATGCTTATAATAAAAGCATATGAGAAAAAAAAACTGATCACAATAAAATAATTTCTAGAAAACTACCAATCAAATGAGATGCTTTCGATGGCTTCAAATTATTCGAAATGGAAACAATCGAGAGAGAACAATACAAAAACAAGAAGCGGACATTTAAAAAAGCAAATACAATTTTTAAAATATAACCAAAAGAAAGTTAAAAACATCGACACGATTTCTAACCGACACTTATTTGATCAAATAGAGATTATCGGATACAAGTGTAAAAAACACTTTATCATATCGTCATGTAAATTGATTTTATTTAGAATTTGACAAAACCGTGATCTATTATTTAGCAACGCTTTCTAAACGGAGCGCTAAAAAACTAAACAATGGCTAGTGAAACTGGTAGGAAAAACTTGTAACTGAAAACTTTCACAATTTCAGCACAAAAAGTTTTTTTTTCTAATGATCTTTTTACTGACTATGAAAGCTGAATTAAAATAGATATCAAAGTTTTCAAGTAACGCCTGTATTAACAAGTGCTAATTCTAAATATGACGCTAAAGTTGTAGGTTTTTTTCTATGTATCATATTTAAAAATACTATACTGTAATCAAAAGTCTATGTCAACCATTTATCAATGTAATTATTTTTCTGAGAACATTGAACACAAAGAAATCTAATATTGAAAAGTTTACTGACAGAAGTGTTGACAAGTGTACCATCTGGTTTTATTTCGTACATGTAAAACAAACGAAAGTTTTTAACAAATAAATTATGTCAATGAGAATTTATCGAGTATTAGTCATTCATTCCAAACGTATTTTGAACGCAGTTTTTATACACGTATGTGTATAAATGAAACAATATAATTTCGTAGTATAACTTAGGGTGGCAAACAAACAAACGGTCACCTTCTCCGAAATATCGAATCGACCGCGTCTATGGGCAGCAATATCAATTGCGACAGATGCGTTGTTTTAAGCAAAAGACAATTAAATTACGGCACGTACATTAAAGATGACCTATGCGATTATAGTCTCTTTGATAAAGCTATACTATTTTTTTATATATATTCAAAACTACAACATACAACGGGGCAAAGGGCAAAAAATGTAAACCCTACAACGTAGGAATGTAACATTTTTTTTACCCGTAACTCAATAGCATACATAAAATAGGTTGAGCAGCTTCCTAGCAATTGACACGTGAAGAAACAAACACACCGACAATTATCCGCGCTAGCGAGCGTTGCCTGCGTTTTACGAGAGCTCGTAACGTGAAGGGTGGGAGCTATTTTTGAAACTAAGAAACGAGGGTACCTTTGATATTCCTTGAGTTGGGTCACCGAGTTGTTTTTACCACGATTTAGTAAGTAAAAGTTGAACAGATTGAGTAAATGTTTACACAATTTTTTTCTCTGTTCCTAAACGATGCTACAAATCTGACCACAGACTGTAGAGGCTTTATATAATAAGAAAAAAATCTAAAAAAAATTATATACACTACGAGTATCTTGTAAACGACAAATATGCGAATGGTGTGATGTCCACACTTCCATTTCGCAACGACAAACCTAAATTCAGCTTCTTGGCAATCCGTTCCTTTTATATATTTCTTTCAATCTAGCAACACAATCGGTAAGCAATTAAAACTAGTTATCATAGCAATTTCCTCGTGAAAAGTTAATTAGATTTATGAGGTCATTGTATGCTCATTTTTCAATTTACGTACATAAGGAAGTAATTAAATTTTTCGTATTAAGTGAAAGGACCTAGTTCGTTGGTCGCTGTTTTCCCAGTTACATTACGTAGTGACTACATGAATGTTCGACGTGTAACGTCGGTCAGTACGCGCGTATGACACTTGCAATATTGCCTTGTCTACGTATTTGTTAAAAATATATAATGATTTACTGTGTAATTAAACATAGTTGATTGGCAGATGTTTTGACAATACCAGAATATACTCGTATTGTTTTTCTTCTGACAATAGACATATTAATCATCTTAGGTAGTAGAAAGAAAGAAGATACTGCATGTTTCGATTTCATTGACATACTTGCTAGAACTTTAGTTATGCGTGTGGTAGACCGGTAGATGTAGTTCTAGAAAGAGATGGATGTATTGTGTGAAAGGATACGTAGAAAATGATTGAGATGACCTAACGTAGATTAACCTGGAAGGCCATAACTTGGTACGCCGAGTACTTGAGCAATACTAGGGTATGTTAGCTACATGGGCCACTTTGACTTATTGCCCATGTCCGCTCATTGGGCGCCCGTGGCAATTGACTCGGTAGACAATTGATCAATTCTGACTGACCTAGTATATCGGTACTTTGTTCTTGTACTTTCTCTATGTTACGCTAGTTAACAAACTAGCTTAATTTTTTGTTACTCGTGACTTAGTCCACGTAAATTTTAAAGAATTTTTTTTGAAATTTGTGAAAGAATTTTTGAAATCAGCCAAGTAATTTAAGTTATTTCAATACATACAAAAATCCAACCTCTTTATAATATTAGTATATATGTATGTTTTACTTAGTTTTTGACGTTCAAGATAACATTGGTATGAGAAGTTATTTGGATAGTTCACTTTGAAGTTACAAATACTAATTTTAAATTTAAATTATCATAAACAGTTCTGTAATATGACATTGCCAAGTACAAATTATGTTACTCAATTATTTTAATGACGTCAATACATAATTATAATACCTAACATAGGAAGTGAACCAAAAAGCAGTTCAAGGCAACTAGAATCCCACGTTACCAAGTTTAATTCTTTACATAATAATACTGATTTTAGCAGGCAATCATGTCAACATGCAAGTTTTATAGGATTATAAAAATACATGATACTCTGGAAATATCTTTAAAATGATACTACCTTTCGCCTTCGACTCCATCCGCGTGGAATTAAAAAACGAAAGTAAGCCTATATGTTCTCTACATCTATGCCAAATTTCATCGAGATAAGTTAAGAAGTATTGGCTATAAAGTAACAAACATCCATCCATTTAAACTTTACTAGCTTTCGCCCGTGACTCCGTCCGCGTGGAATTAACAAAAAAAAAGTGATTAGTGTATGTGTTCTTCCAGACTATCCGCTACATCTGTGCCAAATTTCATGAAGATCCATTCAGCCGTTTAGGCTACAAACTCTAACAAACATCCATGTATCTAAACTTTAGCAATTATAATATTAATAAGATTACTTAATGCGTAGGATTTCATAAAACGTATGTAGCTAACATACCCTAGCGTTGTCAGGTTAATGCCCTGTCTGCTGTTGTCAGTCGTAATGACTAAATGTCAACCACCAAAATTACCGCTTCCTTGCGCCATGCCACGTCACGTGTCATGTGTAAGGATAGAATATCTATACTATAACAGCCTTACAAATAAACGCAGTATTAAGTTTAACTTAGGAATAAACTGAGTGTAAGCAAAATTTGTACTTATATTTGTTTATACTTAGTTTATTCCTAAGTTTAATTAATCATGATAAAAAATACTATTTAATAAACATAGATATGTTTGTCATAAACAATATCAAAGACTAAACAGTGACAATGTATCACAACTATTCTGTGTTTGTAAATACTCTATGGTATGAAATGCACACAATTCTAAAGAGAAATACTTCGAAAGATCATTCGCGTGCTCATTTAAAGAAGTCAGTCACATCTGAGAATTTGACAAATGTAAACAGTAAAATAATTTTATAATTTTATGTGAACGAAGCCGCATGGGAACAGCTAGTAACTGAATAAAACATCATCGCGTGATCGACAGACATGAAAATCAAACTCAATTAATCAACAAGAAATTTCTCACAGAATCAATAACTAATTATATAAACTAATACCAGATGTAGTAGGACTAATACTGGGTTTCTGAAGTTGTCATTTATTTTATCATTACCCAGTGACTAATTATTATTAGATAGACATAAATTTCAACGGAGTAAAATTCAAGTTACAAATTACGGAATGCAATGTCAATTTATCGGACCAAAAACACTAAAGAATGGTTAAACGGAGCTGAGAAACTGGCCATAAGAAATGTGGTCCTGTCGCGGTCAAGGTAAACTAGTAACGGTAAGCATATTCCACGGTACTAACCAGTTTTAGACCTTCATGCCATTTGTAAGGACATCTAGGTTTAACGCATTAGACTTTTCATAAAGAGTATGTATGAGAAAAATGCTGGAGCATCTAGTACGGCAAACGACCTTAAAATAGAAGAAGAAATAGGGACAGACCAAGAACATACATGCACCAAAAGGGAAAGCAGACGTCGTGTCTTAATAGGTAAAGAAGATGGCACAAGAGAAGAACTGGAAATACAAAACAACGAGAAGAACAACGAACAACATGCAAACGTTCCAGTCGCGTTACACAGATAAGAAAAAGACCCTCATATTTTCTCTAAAGGTAACTAGTAGGTTAGGAAAAAATATTATAGTAAAGAGGTACTTTTTCTTTCATTGAAAGAAGAAAATTTGTTTTTTTAACAGCAAACTAACAGTTTTCATTACTGCGATGACACAACACCGAGTTCAGGGTCCATCCTCGATAATGGCCTGATCTTATTGCCCTTGTAATATTTACGCTATCGTTTTCAACATAATAATGACGTTTGTTTTTATATACTTTATTCCCTGTGAGATTCTTTTATTTATTTCATATATGTAAAGGTGCGCATAAAGTTAAGTAGACATCCAAACCAAAACATAACCTAATAAATGTTTTGACGTCATTTCAAAAGAATTTCAAACTACGTCACCGTCGGTTATAAAAGGCATAATAACGGGAAATTTTCTTTTCCTTTACCAAAAAAGGTAAAAGTAACGTAAATTACAATTTTAACTTGCAATACTTGCTGTAAAACAAACTGTTACGATTATTACAATAAATTATAAGTATCGTAAATCTTTTTAATTGTAATTAACAGTAGTTGCAAATTGTTGTTTTTCATGCGAAGTAGCTGTGTTGTGAATTGAAAAAATCACGAAACATTAATTACAGAATATTTCTCATAGCGTGTTAACGTAACCAAATCAGTGGCTGAATAAAAAACAGCGGTAAAACGGATCGATTAAAACGTATTAATCGAACGTTGTAAACAAATGTTTCTGAGATATCCTATTTATTAAAAAATAATGTTGGCAGCACTGATTTTGAAACGTCAATTTGTATAGTTATGAGACATGTAATTTTTCCCGCCAATAATTCAACGGATGTTTCGTCTAGCGTAACATTCACGTAGGTCTCAATCATGTTTTTGTCCTATGTTCACGTGCATATTATGTGTTACGACTAGAATAATTGTACATAATTGACTCCCACGTCAATGACACGAGTAGACGACGGGAGTAATGTGTATTCTTCACTTATTATGAATACAAAAGTTTAAATATATGAGAACGGTTACACAGGAAATTACTACATCGGATATTATAAATAATTTTATTATAAATGTAAATGTTTATACAAATCCGAACCCACCTGTCATAACAACGAGTAGACTATCTGCATAAGTGATTATTAATTTCTTTTACCTTTTAGACAAAATTATTATTTCTTCAACACGTTCGCGATATCAAATTTTAGATACATTTAACATCAAATTAGTGTCATCTAGTCATTCATACATCGTGATTTTTAAAAACCTACCGAAATCTACTGTTTCGAAACGAGAATGTTAATCTAAGGTACATTGTAAGGTAAAAAATTGTTCGTTATAAATCACACGCCCTCCCCGTTCCGGCATTATCGGTGATTAGTGTGCTGCAGGATGGACCAAATTATACGGTCCGGTGTGGCGCGCTTTGGCCTTACCACGGTCATTATACTGGCGTATACTGGCTGGAAGCATGGCCACTAACAATTTAACATGAAAAACGTTCCAAATTCGAAATTAACGATAATTTCGTAATTCAAATTAAGAACATCACTACAAACACAAACTGTCTTCTTTTTTTATTTCAAATACTTATTTGTACTTTTCTTTTTCTTTTTTTATTGGCATTTCTTTCTTCTATTTCTTATTCAATAAATTTAAATTAAGCTATGTAAGAATTTGTCTTGATGTTTATAACATCTTAATAAATTTTATGTGTTTAAATATTTTATCTGCATAATGGGTTAATTTTATTCTGCTCACCAACTACAAGAAACTTATACTACCATGACATTTATGTAATAAGTTTGAGGTAATATGCTTCTTGTACTGCCATGACTTATAAATATAAACAGCTATAATACACTGATAATAGTTGAATTTTCACATATTAATTGAGCAAATTACAAAGTTAATTATACTTCTGTTTGGTTCTTAGTTTACTTGTTTGCCCAGATTACTAATAACATAAATTTAATTTCTTCAATTGTAGATTCAACAATGTTTATAATTTTAGCTATTTGCAAAACCAAATGAGTAAGCAACACAAACTTTAGTAAATTACATCAAAATGTTTATTTGGTAGATTATCCTTATTAGATCCAATTAATAGAAACGTTACATTTAATGCTGTAACTATTTGAATAAATACATAATAATTTTAGAATTATATTTTAGTATGAAATTGTTTCAAAAACAAGAAAACTTGTAGAACAAGCGACAAAGTTACTTACAAAAACATTGGCTGGCTATTACTTGGGATGTCCCAGAAAGTATATCTGTGTCAAAATAGAAAGTACATTAAACCAGACTTTTTAATGCCTTGTAAATTAACCATTGTTAAAACACTGGAATCTACAATATATAAAGAAATTAAAGAGTTTAAAAATTATTTAAAATTTAGTATGGTTGGGACTTTAAACTAGAAAACAATATGATGAAATTTAATATGTAGTATTAAAAAGCTAGCAATTCTAATCTAAAGAGGTTTAAAAATGATAACTTTTGTACCAAATCTATATTCAATTAATTGTATTTTTATAGAATGCCTTAGAATAAAAAATAGGGTCACTTTTTTTGAAGAGTTTATATTTCGAAAATTTTCTAACAATATTGATGAAGCAGAATTAAACTAAATACTACCCACCTTTTTAAACGTATTTTTAATATTACTGCGTATAATATAGAAATAAATAATAATCAATGTTAGATATTTTCTACGCAATCACGCTTTTAATTATCTTATAAGAGAAAATTCTAGTTAATGTAATTTTCGTATTACTTACCACTGCAGTTTTCACAACTTTTGGATTTTCTTCACTTGTTATGTTATGTTTTGTTTTGACACTATCATATTTTGTTAGTTATTTTTTAAAGTCGTTAATACAAAAACTGTATTTGTAAGTTCATAACATTTTTCACTTAAAAACGTGCACATTTGTTTTCGTAACATTCATCAAAATAATAAAAAGCTTAAAAACGATTCCAGAATTTACTGTGCGACGCACGGCTGATCCGTGCGGCTGTCTAAAATTTTATTTTGTTTCACTCCGGTTACCCTACATCGGAGTGTTTCGCAGTCGTATATCGGAGTAAGACAGCTATATACTACAAGCCGCAGAGTGAAAGAAACAGACGATACAAGTCAGCTTGTACGCCTAATAAACAGCGCAACGCCACCATAATTATTAAAATGTTGCCAGCTTGTCTTTAACATTTCACGTTCCATTATACGGAAAGTGATTTTTTATTTTGACAGTAGGGAAACTACAACAAATGAATTTTAAATACTAAATCGATGGTTTCCTTTAGTGAAATTCAAAAAAACGTTATAAAAATAGATAACCAGAATGATACATCGTATCTACGATTAATAAAATGAATATACACAAGGATTTATTTGACATTTGACATTTTGGATTTGTCAAAACTAAGAACCTAAATTGGCTAGTTGGCTTCTAATATAATTTTAATGTAAGAAAAGAACTAGCCAGTGGGTTAGACTGTCTTTGTATTTTACTACTGTGGGTCTACTTTTGTTCTCTCGTAAAAAATATTTAAGGATAGATCTCAGCAGACTTTATAAAAATTGAAAATTAAAAACTTTTTTATATGAAACAGAATCTATTATTACGTCAAGTACGACCATGATAGTTATTTCTTTTGATGTTTTTAAGTATTGTTGAATTAATGCGTTACTTTAGTTTAACATTGTTATTGTAGATTGTAGTGACAGAAAAAATTAACGATGATGTAATATGACCTCTTTTAGATTATCTCGATTTCTAATATTAAAACGCGATTCTTAATAAGTAAAGATTTTAAGTAAACAAGGAAGCTATATTTTTGCTTATTTGAATAAAGCAGAAGTTTTGTTTGTGTTGCGATTTCTAGGAAAAGACTGTTACTTAAGCAATATACGGAAGTTGTTCGTAAGACCGATTGCATTAACAAGAGCTGCGTTGCATCAACAGTGGGATTGCATTATCCCTTTATTTACTGTTGTTCTTGAGATTATTTTTTAAACTTTCTAGAGACTTCGAAATGTAAAAAAATGTTTTATTTTATTTACGCAGACGAAGTCGTGGGCAACAGTTAGTATATCATACAAAGAGAAGTATCGGATTAGTAAGCACATGTAGCGCTCAGCTTTATAGAATAAACAGCAAAACGCCATGATAACGCAATTCTATTCAAATGCTTTCCCATTGGCATACGAACCTTATGACCCGTATATTTTTTCTCGCGTCGTTATTCAAATTTAACTCTTATTCTAAATGTATTACGGTTGTAATTGATAGGATAAATGGTAAAAGGTGTAAAAGAAATATAGACCATGTTGCAACTTATGGCGATTTACAGAGAGACATTGATATTCAAAGTTTGTTTTAAAGTAAATTATCTATTGCATTTAACAATGAATATTTTTTTATACCCGAATCACATCTAATTCTATCCACCCTATTTTCACTGAAGGAGTTGTACCAAAAGTGTCTACAAATGCGGTACGCGTTTGAGCGGTACTAGCGAGATTTCTACGGCGTCCCATTTTTAGAACTTTGAGGTGTACACGGAATTATTTGAGACATGTGACGTCACCCTCTATTCAACACTACCAATGTCAAAAGTGGACACATATAACACCACATTACATGAACTGTGTAACTATTCCTTAACACCTTTCTAGTGGCAAGTAAAATCATAATTCTTCTGATTAGGCGTGCCGAAATGCGCCCCCAATGATATTTCCGCCAGTGGCAGGTCTTTTTAGACCCACC
>NW_013527359.1:590177-594401 GCF_000836215.1 Papilio polytes
CTTCCAGAGTTATGTGATGGGTGGTGTACAGTTTGAGAAGCAGTAAGGTCACGGACACAGTTTGACGGGCTCGTGTGGTGGCGAGGGCGCGGCTTCAAACCAGTCGCCTTCACCCCCCACTGCCCGCTGCCCGCTACCTGTGCGACCGAAATTCCAGGTATCCCGCGAATGCTTCGGGACGCTACACGTTTTTATCTTACTCTATTTTACTGCTGTGATACTGGGTGACACATATTGCTATCTCTCTTATTCTCTACGAACAAAATAGAGACAACATTATGTGTAAATTTAACAGTGAGAAAAATAAACATATCCTTATAATAATGAAAGCTAACTAAATCTTAGATCACCATTTTATTAATCTTAACTTCGATAAAAAAAACTCTCACGTTTTTTTATTAAAGAAAACTAAACACAATTTGTTTTGAGAAGAATTTTTACAAGCATTAACATGGTACTTAATGCTTATCTTTATAATAATGAACATATGCAGTCGGTCTTTTAAGATGGATTTTTACGCTTATGATTTACCCCGGATATATTAAAAAATACGGACAAAATGTAGCAAAATAGTATGAATCAATAACTAATGTCATCACGTTGTAAATAGGTATTTTACTTTAGTATATTAATGGTAACACCACTGAACCATCTAAAATTGAAGTTTTATTGAACCGTATTCCGATACTTAACGTAAGTTACGTTAAGTATGATCCTTTCATCTACAATAATCAAGAAAATTAGACTAGCTTTGTGTATATAACAATCTGTAGGTTATTAAAAAACGCGTCAAATGGAAGTCGGAAGGAGAAAAAGAAGAAACGGAAAATGACGAGCTTCAATAGAAACCTAATCTATACATATATTTAAAAAATCACATCAATCACTACTTCTATAGTAATAAAGAGGAAAGAGTTGTATTTTTGTATGCAATTATATAACTCAAAAACCACTAGGTCGATATCAAAAACTCTTTCACCATTAAAAAGGTACGTTATCAGTGTATAACACAAGCTGTTTTCATTATTTTTTAATTTGACGCAGACAAAGTCGCGAGCAACAGCTAGTAATTAATAATTACTTAATTTTAAACTTCCGCGTCATCGTACGTCCCGAAGCATCATTAACAGGTCAACACTCCGACACCGCTGCGCTTCTTACAGGAAGAAAGCTAACAAATGAATCGAAGTTTCAAGCTGCAAGTTATGGCTCTTACTTAATCACAACTTAAATAAAACTACGTAATCTTATCACGTTCAAACTAAGCGTGTTTACGTGTTAAGTGAAAATTAGATACCATTTCGTATGGTTAAAAAAAAATTTAATCTCTTTCGAAGGACCATAGTGGACTAACCAATCTCATTTTAGCTTAAAAATACCTAATTTCATCAAATCTTTTTAATTAATTTGTACAAAATTAAAACTATTATTAAAAATCCAATTAATAAGTTTACAAATTCGTACTGAAAATAAGGAAACATGTTCAATATATGATAAATTTTAATTAAATTAACTTAATTCCAGTAATATCATAACTAATAAACAAAATTTAATAACCCGTCAGTCTTAATTATCATGTATTGTAGTATTCATATATCGCACATTTATTAAAAATGATAAACTCAAAATTATGTTTTTGGAATAGGACAAATATAACTCGAGTCTTAGAATGGAAAAAAGAGATAGAACAACTTGTTTCTCTCTCATCTCAAATCTCCTGTGCATACCAAACTTCAAATGAAAATTTGCGATTATTTTTTATAAATAAAGCATGTTACAAGAAGAACGTTAGTTATGAGTGTGTAGGTACACTTTTTTTTAGTGGGGAAATACCTAACGCATACCACCCTTGCAGGGACAAGGGTGGATATGTCGGATTTGCGCCGACTAAAACCCCACGGTGGCCTCCGACTGCTATAAGGAGCCGTAAGTAGAGGTACACCTAGAAAGAGATAGATTGCGTGAAAGGTGACATGATCAAGAAAGAAGTGATGACTGAGATGACGTATGATAAAGTTATTTGGGGGACAAAAACCTTTTGCGTCGACCCAACGGGAGTAGGACATGGAGGATTATAATAAAAGCGACATCTTGTTAGTTCTTAACTTCATAGTGTCGCTGCGCAGAAAAGCACAATATTAGATTACCGGAGTTTAGCGGGATACGGGCACAGCTGCATTCAAATGACAGGCGTCAAGATATTTGAAAAGCGTTATAGTTATTATTGTTTTTTCCTGTACCGAATTTAGATATCCTTGTGTGCTTGTGAGTTATCATTTGTTATTCAAATATAAGTAAGCTTCTGAATATTTACCAAGTTTCCGTTTACGTCATCAGTCAGAAAATAATTAAGGAACTTTAGAATAAAAAAAATTGTTAATTTAGCACCGCAGCACTCAATCGAAGTCTTTGAATTCTGTTCTTTAGATTTTAGATCTATACTCTATACTATTATAATAAAGCGTAAACACACACTTTTTGTTGCCTAAGATGTCAACAATTACAGCATAATTTTGAATAATTCTTTTTTTAATGAAAACCCCTACACTATATATTTCCACGCCATTAAACTTAGGGGTATATATTTTGGATAAAAACCCTAATATGGGAAAGAGACCATAAGTTGCTACCAACATCAAGAAGCAAGATTGCCAAGGCTTGTAATATCATGTCATTTTGACATCTGCTATTGATAATTTTTCATAATTTCGTGCGGATGAAGACGCACGGGAACAGCTAGTTTATAATAAAGTTGGCAGAGGCAAAGGCCTTTTGCCTAAATTTGTTTTTTTTTTTAAGAAATAGCGTCACATTGCTAATTCTGCCAATGCGTTGGTGTATATTTATTCTGTACAACTCACTGGCGATTAAAAAAATATAAAAGGACATTCATAAACAATTAAGTAAGCTTTAACACAAAATACGCTAATTATGATGTTAAAATTTACTTATTTGTACAGACACCAAGGCGGTTAGTGACATAATTCTTATTACATCAGCCGTTAAATTAACAGTGTGCTTAGAAATATATCACAATGGCTTTAATTACATTGATGTCATCGCTTTTAAGATAAAAAAAAAGTTTTTTGATATACGAGTATAGCAACACAGCAACCCCGCCTTATTAATATTTCTTCCTATTGAATAACTTTTTAATTTAAAACTAGCTGTTGCTCGCGACTTCGCCTGCGTGAATTTAAAAAGCCTATGTTACTCACAGAACTATTACCTTTCTAACGGAGAAAGAATTATTAAAATCGGCCCAGTAGTTTTCGAGTTATTTCAACACACACAAAAATACAAAACTTTCCTGTTTTTTAATAATAGTATGGATCAAGAACGATGTTAAAAAATAAAACGAATGCATTAAAAAATCGTAAATATAATTCGTTTCTAAAATTAAAAACTAAAATCTTAAAAATATAATAGAAAATTTACAAACTGGCAACATTTGTCTCCACTTACAGACACAAGTGGAGGTATGTTGTTGTAAATTACACCACTTTACAAAAAAATCGTAATTTTGCATATTTTTCTCCAAAACTCACTTAAAAACTAACATAAGTATATTTAAATAAATATTACGTCCAATGTTTGTAGCTTCTTGGAATGTAACGATTATTAAATTCGACCGAAAATACTTACATCGTCATATCAATATGACAAAATTAATATTTCGATAAACTTGGAAAGATATCGTATCAAACCATATTTATCATAATTCTTAAACTATTTGACAAAATTAACAAACGACAAACGTTGTAACTTCTTTTAAAAAAGTTACAATACATTTCACGCACTGGTGACGTCATACTCTCGTTATTTAGTGACGTATTAAATCTCATTTAATTTGAGCACAAACTTAACACTAAATCACAGTCCAAAATATCTCCCTACGTCTTACTATGAAGCTTTCTTCTCAGGTTTTAGAGGTAGCGTCTCATCAGCGTAGTCGATCTTTCCAAGTAGAATGGGTTCAGCGCCTTTCTCCTCGTGGCCATCTTGGTCCATTGGCAGCTCACGTTTCTCCAACTCTTCAGCAACGCGGGCATAAAGTTGTCTGTAATCATATAATATTAATATGAAACACTAGAGAAAATATAAGTACTAAACAGTAGTAATTGTAGGAACAAAGGTTATGTGAATTTGTTTGGAAGTCACGTGTATTCACCAAATAAAACTAATAGTTTAGGAGTAATTACTTGGCTCTAACGCTGTCTTTAT
>NW_013527359.1:596195-599007 GCF_000836215.1 Papilio polytes
TGACAACCTCCATAGTCACCAGCCATGTCGACCATGTCCGAGTCACGCGTAACCTAAATTCATGAATCTTACTAATACTCGTATTATAAATGTGAAAGTTTAGATGGCTGGATGTTTGTTAGAGTTTGTAGCCTAAACGGCTGAACGGATTTCGATGAAATTTGTCATGGATGTAGAGGATAGTCTGGAAGAACACATAGGGTATTCACTTTTGTTTTTTTCAATACCACGCGGATGGAATCGCGGGTGAAAGCTAGTTGTAAATATTGATAAAAATTTCTGTAGTGCTGTCGCAATTTAATAATAAATACTGCTTCTGTCTATTTATGAAAATCTAGTTTAAGATCTAACTTACCTCATTAAGATATCTTTCCGGATAAGATTGATCTGGTTGTCAATGGTGGTGCGCGAAGGCACGGTGGTTGCGCCGACCTTCATGTCCTCGGCATGCAGCGCCAGCCCTGCGTACTGTAGTCCGTCCACCAACGCTTTTACACGACCGCCTACAATACATTGTACAAATAAAAAACACAGAAGAATTAATAACCTCCTTCTATTAGGAAGTCAAAAAAAATTATTGCGAACTTCGATCCTGTCGTAGAGAATTTTATGGTCATCGATTCAAAAATTTTACATATAAAAATACTTTTACAGGAACGGGACATCTTTTGATAATAGGGCCATCCCTGGAAACCTTCGTATGTAGTAGCAACGGATAATTGGTTCATATCAGATCACCCGCTATCAGCCACTCGAATTATTTGCCTTGTTTAAGTGCGATGTTATTGAATACTTTTGTCATTATTGTAATAAAATTATATTTACATTGTCAATATTATTTAAAAGTCATAAAAACTACTTCAGCTGGTTCTAGCTACTATTTTAAAACTTTGAAACATCAAATTGTATTATAGCTTATCTATAGAATCTTAGCTATCTATTCAAACCTTCCCCTGTTTAATTCAAAGACAATAGAAAAACTATTCTCACGTCTATGGTTTTACGTTTACTTTCCCTTTCACTTTTTCCATCCATTACTGGTTTATATTCTAAATTTCTTTCATAAAAATCGTCTACTCTACCTTCCTTTTTCTTCCATATGTAATGCGGCATATAGAAGCATATAGACTGTATGAAGAGGACGAATGGCACCCATTGGTAGTACGTGTGGTGCAGAGTCCTGTCCGTCTCCATCATGGGCCCTACACCCGGGTGCGGCAAGAAGCCGTGCTGCAGCAGGCTCTCGTTGTAATGTCGAACCTGATAACATCATAATCTCAGCAACATCTAAACATTGTGATGTAACAAATTCAACGATAGGTAACCAACCTTCATTAGGCCAGCGTGGTCGACTAAGGTCTAATGTTCCTACCACGATTGGGTTGTTTTAGCTGACTGACATGTTCAGTCCGCCCGTGAACATGGCGCATGCAACTGTGCCGAAATATCGGGAGCTAAAACAACCCAATTGTGGTAAGAAACCCGTATCTTACGAGCATTATATTTTTAAAAACCACGACAGTTTAAAGTTATATATGACTAAGGTCTATTCTTCCATAACTTCCCTCGACGTCGAGCTCAGTGATGATACCTTACCTAACGACACACGCATAATCTTACAGATAGACAATCAGCAAGTTAATCTCAAGATACTTGAAGACGTGAAATTTTAAGATAAGCGTATTTGATCTACCGATTCCTTTTATAGAAGTGAGTAAACCATTAAAGGATTCGGAGATTGGTAGAAGTGTTTCAAAACTTACGATAGTAAACGTAGCCATAAAGAAGCAGTAAGTCTGAATAACATGATCAGGTACGCCCTGATCTGAGATACACTTGATATGCTCCCCGAAGTACTCTCTCGCGCAGACGAGGATAACGAAAGCCAGGAGAAGGGTAACCGTCGCTTTGTAGTGCATCTTGAAGACTATATTCTCTATGTTTGGTTTGGAGAAGTTAAACCGCATCCGCGGCGTCAACGTGGTGAGCGTCGCCGCCAACATCCTCGCTTTTTATTTTCTTTTGTTTAGAAATGTATGAGGAGGTGTCTGAAAAAGAATTTAATAGATTAACTACACTATAAGTACGGCCCTATAGATTTTTGATAATAAATCTATACTAAGGAAGATGAGTTGCTAGGTTCAGAATAAAGACTATTAAATGTTAGAAACCAGTTCGAATCCATCTGACCATGTCTTTAATAGATAACAAACGAATTAAATGTAAATATAACGAACTGGTAACAATGACTGAGTAGGTAACTGCAGTGGAACGGGTCGAATTACGGTATAAATAATGCACAAAGAAATAAAATACTTTATCAAACTATCATAGATCTTAAAAACAACGCCATCTAGTGATTTACACGATAAACGATTATCTGAAAAACGAACTCCTAAAACACCATAACATGACCTACTTTCTTTATCAAAACATGATGAAAAATTATTTAAAAGTATACATTGTCGAAAACTTTTTATATATCGATTTACTTCAGTTATTTCAAAAATCGTTCTAAAGTATTCCAAAACGCATAACTCCATATTTCACAAAAGAAAAGGAAACCATATAAAGTCGGACAGATATTTTCAGTCATGAAAAATGAATTCAGATTAATAAGACCACATGAAATAGTACAGATCCAAGAAAAGAAATCAATGCAGTAAATTCTCCAAAAGGAAAGTATTTGCACTAAATTAATCCATGCATTATCACCTGTTTCACTGTTATCAAATTCTGTTATAATTAAAAAATTAAACAAAACACACGCGCGCTGCCGCTGCCTCTACAACTGAATATGTCGGCTATCAGT
>NW_013527359.1:599044-606427 GCF_000836215.1 Papilio polytes
AAAATGTTCACAACTGCTGCAGTTCTGTTCCCCTGGTATGTTGTACAAAGCACAGAAGAAACCTGTCTTATAGCTGGTTACTTTGTTTGTTGTATATAAACTGTCTGGGAGGTCGTTTGCCCCATCAGAAATAAATGCCTTCTTGCAGGGGGTATTTTTATAGTCCCCGGAGTATGATATATAAAAATCAAGCATTTGAAAGTAAGAAAAGTTCCAATATTTACGTTTTAGTGTTACGAGCCGCGCGTAACTAAAAGTGTCTGAGACGCCGTCTGCTCCATCAGAATCGTCTGCCTTCTTGCAGGGGGTATTGTTATAGGCCCCTGAGTATAATATATAAAAATCACGCATTAGAAAATAAAAATAAAATTTAGTCAAATTTTTGGCAACTTTAAATCGTCTGTCTTCGGAAACGGCGCACGGAAATTGTCTGCCAATATTTGTTTAGTAATTCTTACAGTGGTCTACAACACATATGTGAAAATCAGCTTTGTGAAAATAAGTGAACTTAGGTGTGTTTTTTACCAACTTCAGAGCGTGATAGCCCGTAATTGTATCATTGAACAGGATAACTAATGGCCATTCAGTTACATCACAACCGAGTACTATCTAATCATATAACAGTAAAGTTTTAGAATAAAAGTGTCGTCATCCTGGTCTGAGATCTCAATCTATTAAAGTTATATGCACTTTCAAGTGTCAGGATTTAATTGTAGAACTAATTTTGGATATTTTAAAAATTTAAATGAAGTATGCCTTCTCAGGTTTTCAAAAATTCTAAATATACAATTCAAATAACAAAGGAAAATTGTGTCAAAATTATTCTTTTGTCGGCTTCAATAAAAGCATAACACATATATGCAATGCTCACTAATTGCAAATGTAAAAAGGTAAAATGTGTCGTTTCGATTATTGTGCCAATCCGCGTATCGTGTAGCTTCGTCAGATTACGATAATCGCACTTTAAATGACACAATACTGCTTTCGAGAATTCAATGTGACGCCATTTTAGACCGCCATTATTGAAATGACAGAGGAGTTTGTTTTCAAAGCTTTTGTTTATAAAACTTAAATAAATTAACCAGAGTAATACAAAAACGGTTATATATTATTTTTCTGACTACACTATTATAAGTGACAAATACATTTTAAGGCCTCACCTTTTAGATTTAAAACTTTTATCTGCTTTTATTTGATGGTAGATGGCGTTAGAAACTAAACGGAACGTTTTCAAAAGTATTTGCTTCTTTATACATTTTTATTTGATTGCTGTTTGAAGTAAAAGATTTCTATTTTTATTGAGTTAAGGCTGTTTTAACCAAATTTACGATTTTCGTAAAATAAAGTTATGTTTACGTACTAGCATCAAATTCAAAAATCAAACTTTGAATATCTTAGTTTTAACGCAATTCTTCCGAAATGTAACTACATAGATAAAATCTCGTTACAATAAAATAGTCATAATTATCATTGTATTTAAGAAAACATTTATAATCTCAGAGATTACACGATTAAAAAATCTATGCAACGATACGTCAACTATGGACATCATTAATCACGGTTTTCTAAGCAGTCTTAGTTGATAACATATGTACATTTAATGTTTTACGTGATAATGTTTTGATTTTATCGTAATATATCATTTTGGACTGATGACCAGTCATGATAGGCTTTATTTTAGGCTCCTATAGATTTACTATATATATGCATTCCGACTGACGCTTATGGACAATAGGAGATTGCCCATCGCAAACTTCATGAAGCTACCGACAATACACATTGTGTATAGCTTGTACAAAGAGCTTCGTGTAGAATATTACACTAAGCAACTAACTACGCAATATGATATCGTTAGTGGAAATTGTTGTTAAAATAGTATTAGCTTAGTGGAAAAAGGTCTAAGAAAATAGTAGATCACGC
This sequence comes from Papilio polytes, assembly GCF_000836215.1. Classification (NCBI taxonomy): domain Eukaryota; kingdom Metazoa; phylum Arthropoda; class Insecta; order Lepidoptera; family Papilionidae; genus Papilio; species Papilio polytes. Next base: position 600,965 of record NW_013527359.1, read on the forward strand.
TCATAGCTCGCAGCTAACCCACTTGCCATATTTAGGTTATCAACCTTATCTAAAACTATTATCGCAGAACAAATACGACTTCGTACAGTTTACAATATAAAACAAAAATCAATTTTGATAAAGTAACATGTTAAATTAATAATACAAATTAATGAACGTACTTAATCTTTGATAGGGCAAAGAGTATTCAAAATATAAAAGGTAATAAACGCCGTTTACATATTTTACAGATTAAATAAACGTAAAGCCTTAATTTAATAAAAAAAAAAAACCTTTTTTAATCTGCAAACAAAATATTGATCAGATCAGATTAATAAACTTACTATCGCCCGCAACTTCGCCTGCAATTAAAAAAATCTTAAATATGTATTTTTTACACTATGTTCCATATTTATGCTAAATTCCAGCGATATCCGTTGAGCCACCTAAACTTTCGTATTTATAATATTAGTAAGAAGTAAGATATATCAGTTGGTAGCATAAACTTTAAAAAGCAACGTAACGTACGTACGTAATTATATAATTTTTTTACACTTGAGAATTTGAATTTCATAGACATCTGACGTCAATATCAAGATCACTCAAATTTATCTCAAATGAAAATAACGTCCCTTACAATTGCGCCACTTTTTCTAACAATTTCCTTTACATTTCTTGTCTACATGTCACCTGTGAGTATAGTGATGACTTGTTCATTCATATGTCAAAACTACCACTTTTCCACACATCCCTCTCTTTCTCTTTATAAAAAGAGGGATAGCGATATGTTTCATACAGTATGTTTTAGTGTAAACACACAGAATTAGTGAGAAATTGTGTCACGAATATTTTTAGCTGTCTTGCGCCTTATCAACAACGCTGTCGATATCGTTTTGATAAAACCTCACTTCCTTTAACTTGTGTTTTCTTTATGACTATTATGTTTATTGCATTGTTTCTGATGATTCGTTAATGATTCACTTAACTGCCCCCTTAGAACAATTGTTATGCGTAAGTAAATAACGCAAGTTTGATTTTACATATTGTTTGTCGTATTTTCTGTACATAACAAATTGTTTCTTGGACTAAACGTCTTTAATGTTTTTATTTATTTGCTATGTTTATATGTATTTTAAGTATAACAGGGGCATTACATATGTCAGTTAAAAATTTTCTAACCTCAAATTTGACTGACGTTAACAAAAACTTAAGAGCCAAAACAAGGTTCGACAAACACATTGGATACTTTTGTACTGTAGTTTGTTTTTCTCTTAAATCCATTAGTTTAATGTACCCTAAGTATACCCTAAGTTATCACATAAAAACCCTGAGTATGACAGTTAAATATTCAATTTCAATCGAAATAAACTATTCGATTTAATCGACTTTAATCGTCCAGCTCAAAGTGGCTACAGTTATTTCATCCTGCCAGTCTTGATGGCCGGTTATTAAGTAATGTTCTGTAGAAGTCGATCGAATTAGCGACTTCGCGAACCGTTCCTTATAAAAATGCCTTACTGTATTTATTATAACTCACACTGACATAAAACCACTACCAATGTAAAAACTCGTTACAAACTCGCATGAAAAATCATTCCTTGGTACATAATGAATTAAGTGTTCGTAGTCATTTTATTTTAATAGTTACGAGTTTTTAAACTCATTTTAATATTATATTACATAAGAGAAAAAAAAGAAAAAATCGATTTTTGTTTTCTAATACAAAATATAACATACTTACTCTTCAATTTAATCATATTCAAATATAAAAAAACATGATAGCATATTTAACAGAAAATAAATTAATTATTTACTTTTTCAGTATATAAACTAAATTACTACAGCTTAACAGTGCAAGCGTTCTCGACAGTAAGTCGAATTTATTAAGAGGACTTTCGAGTGAGTTTCTGTAGTACTAACACACACACTAGCGCCATGTGTGTGTGCAGCAGTCCGGACCCAGTAGAACTGCATTCCTCCGCCCTGCTCCCGCCACGGGACGCCGCGTCTACGTTTTTTTACACAATTTTAACATATAGAAAATATATATCGAACCTAGATTATGTTCTTAAAGCTTTAGATACATTAAAAGTGGGAGTATACAAATATTATCTAGTTTTATAAAAATATTGTACTAATTTTGATTAACTATCACGTAAAATTTATTAATAAATTCATTATACGTAAACAAAAGCAAAAAGGTTTTAATTAATTGCAGCTGTAAAATAAAACAAAAAAGAAGGCCTTGATACCGGCCAGTAATAAAAACATAATTCGATGCATGTGACTGGCGGCTTAACAACGAAAGCTGTTAAAATAGTGTAACTATGTGGAGATTTGACGAATTATTTAGATTTATAATAAAACCAATGTCAGGCGTAATCAACTACATAACTTATAGTTAGCAGTTAATTTTCAGTTTGTGTGATTTCTAATGTGTATTTACTTCAGTGATTATTCATGTATATGCTGTATTCTTTTCGTATTGACATTTAAATGCTGGAGGATTTAAGACAGTGCTTAATATGATAATGTAAAGCGCCTTGACACTTGAGAGTCAAACACCGACCAATCAAGTGACAGTAGGGCTGTCAACTTTTCGAGTTAACAATTCTTATATTGGTTTTTTCATCGAAAACAGAATAGGTGTCGTAAAACAAGTCAGTAGTTGTTATTTGCCGTCAATTTTAGAGTATTTTATTAAAAATTGGCAACACTAAATTCAGGCAACAGTTATTGTTGGGTCACGGGCAACCGTACTCCGATCATCTTATAGTTATATTTCTTGCCTACGTCATTTGTTCCTGAGATTTTAAAGCTGAATAAAGAAACACGTGAATTTCAGTACACCTGTCACTATAATTTCTTCCACATTGTAATAGACTCACATATCAGTGTGTATTAGCGAATACTAACGTCATTAGACGAAACGCTGCGACAGCATCTTGGTTGAGCCCAGTTTGACCTGTGCCTTACGCACACACGCGCAGCCCTGTTCATACGTTCACATACGAGCACGCACACATATACCTTTATTACTCGACTGCAGTCGAGTATTTGATATGTAAATTGCTAACAATAACGAGAGACTAACCGCCATTTTTAATATGCGTGATATTTGAAGTTAGTTTCTTTTAATTTTAGAAGTTAAGTGACTAATTATTCCTCGTTTTAATAAAACAATGTTTTTATAACCTCTTTCAAAATAAACCATTTTTTTTATCCTCAATAAGTTTCCCTTCCTCGAAGTTATTCGTTATTCCAATCGCACATTCAGTGGTTAGTTATAAATCGTAATAGTATTTTAAATTTCGCAAAAAGCAGAAATCTTTTTCTACATACAAATAACATTCTTACATATTTTAATTATAAAAGTAACCAGTCATTTCCAGCGCTTTCTGATTAATAAATAGTGATGACGCGTACACAAGAATTGCTTTCGGCTCTGACAGGCGAGAGGCGAGCGCTCTAACAATCTATTGAAGACCGAATTCCATCAACAAAGAATACTCAATTAAGGCCCTTCGGCCCTTACCGGCCATCTTCCCACCTTTTTGCCTAATCTGTGCCCAGTTATTTGGGGTACGCCCACGCTAGACAGGGATAGGTGATGATTTCTAAAAGGTAAAAGGGAGAAAGAGATAGGACCCGTTAGGAAAGTAGAGACGACTACTACGGTTACGCACTATTAGTGATGTTCATTCAAATAACATCGATATTTTTTTATTAATTATTATTCGAATGTTTTTAATTATTAACTGTAAAATCTATGGATTTAATTATTACAATGATTTGTTGTACATAAATATTATTTAAGGTTAGAATCGTAAACCATAGAAGGCGATAACAATAACAAAGTTTCAGCTTCCATTGAGCAATGAGACTCGAGACTAATTGAACAATTATAGAGCTCCAGTGAGCGGCCGCGAGGGTCAAAGGTCGAGTATCTTGGTTTCTTTTAATGTATAGCATTGACGACTCATTTACTTATCATCTTTGACTATCAGTTAACTACATTTAATTTATTAATTTGTAGGATTCTGTACTCAACAGTATTTCCAAATCACAAAGCCTTTTACGAAAAATTTCTTTAAGCTACGAGTTAAATGAGTGATTGCTTTTGTATCTATACTAATATTATAAAGAGGAAAGATTTGTATTTTTGTATGTATTGAAATAACTCAAAAACTACTGGCCCGATGTCTATAATTCTTTCACCATTAATATGCCAAATTATCAGTAAGTAACATAGACTATCTTTTTTTATTATTTATTTAATTTTACGCTGGTGAAGTCGCGAGCAACAGCTAGTTTGCAATAATTTTGAGAATTCTTAATGAGAATTTTTTAAGTAAAAACTATGGTTTTAATCAATTACTTGAAACGTTTCATAAAAGACATTGTAGTTAACAATGATTACGGTCAAGGCAAAATGCCAATCGTATGACGTTGACAAAGCGGAATTGTATAAGAAATGCGATACCGTTTTTAATTACCACTTCTGTATAGACATTGTTGGAATTAACACGTAAGACAATATGCATTGCTGATAAATATGAATTAATCATACGAAAACATTTCATGCCAGACCAATGAGTATGATAACGTAAACAAGATTACAAATAAGAAGTATGTTTGTAGCCCAGAGTAGCGACTTTTAAAAAAATAAAAAAAAAAGCTTGAACCTCTTGATTTAGTGATGGATTCTTTATTTCTAACATTACTGGTTTTCAGCTTTGTATCTGGAATTAATCTCATTCAATATAATTATAATTATTTTAATTCTATCCGTCATCTTATGACAAGAAGAAAATGACACTTTAATCATAAACAACCACAAGAACGTATTAATTACATGTTTTAAAATAATCTGCGGTTATATCACATTCCATATAATATAGTGATTTAAATTTTATCGACACTTCACATCACTACCGCTAGGGGGCAAAGCGAGTTAAGCAAGTTTTTACCTGATATTGGTTGCGATGACTCACAAACGCACAAACGATTCATCATGCCTTTAGTGGTATACCTATCCAAATTTACGTTTACATTTCTGATATTATTACAGGATATACGCCTTTTTTGTTTATGTGATAAAGGTGAGAATCCCGTGCGTTAAATAACTGTTGCTATGCGACTTTAGTAGAGGTTGTACTCGTTTTTCTCACTGTCTGCGGGCCACGGCGCTGGTGAGATATTTTTTTTATCCGCCGGCCGAGGTGCGAGACTCAAAGTTTGTTTTATATGCGATCAAAGGAAATTAATTGGATTCCTTTGCGACCGCGGTTGTTCACTAACTAGATCTCTCTCGTAGATATTTACTTGTAATAAAGTAATTTAATTTTTTTATCTAGTTTATTTTTGTTGAAACATCACTATTGTTTTATTACTTCAACTTATGTTTGTTTATGGAACAATATTTATAAAGTCTTCCAAATAAATAACCAAGATAAATTAAACCTTTCAATGTGTTCGCTAAGA
>NW_013527359.1:606695-615810 GCF_000836215.1 Papilio polytes
GCTGAAGGCGCCTTAACAAACAGCAAAGTATTACTTTTATAACATAAAGTGGCAAACGAGCAAACGGCCACCTGAATCCGCCAAAATGGCGAAGCGACCGCTGCGCATAGACATCCGCAATTGCAGATGCGTTGCCTACCCTTATCCGACGGAGGAGGAGACGCACATAAGGAGAATATTTTCCTTCCTATGCATCTCCTCCACCGTCAAATCCACTTCCAGTTCCCATCCTCTCCTTATAAGAAAAGGTTGGTAAAGAGAAAAGGACTTAAATTAGGCATCCGGCACCACACTCATCAGACGAAACACGGAATTGCTTCCATTTCAGACCTGTCTTCTGTGTGGTCGTGGTATTACACCGGACGTGCCGGCCTTCGTGCTAAGATGTTAAAGCGGGCACTACCACTGTTAAAATTAAATTCTTTCACAGCCTTTCTTGGTGACAATGTTCACGCCATTTGTTGTCGAAAGACAGAAACGTTTTCCTCTATAATCACCTTTGAGTAAACGAGTGAGTCAGTTTAGTTCCACAACTAAAAATCCAGTAGTGTGCGACAGTTTAGTCAAAGGTATGCGCGTGCTCTTACTAAGATATTATCCACATATTTCATAGATTAAAAAAAAACATGGAAATGAATGCTGCAAATATAAAAACATTTAAAAATGGCAACAGAACATGTATATTCTCGTAACACTTAGATCGTGTATCGGATATGCAGCCAGCGACCACGTATTTGTAACACGAGTTGTCCATTTAAGAGCTTTTGTTGACATCTTACACGGACTAGGGTCGCCAAACATACTTCATTTTATATTTAAAAACTTAATAACTATATGGAATTCATTTTATGCGTCAATAGTCCCAAATCCACATTAATATGAACAAGACATTTTTATGTGATACTTCCATTTCCTAGACATCAAATCCCTTGCAGCTGTAAAATAGTTGAGTAAAAAGTCAAATTATAAAATAAAACAGACACGGCATCGAGTGAAAAATATGTCATAGAATAACATACAGTAAAAGTCCAACAATCTAGATATATGTCAGATTTATTTTTTAAATTCCTCCTTCGCTCCATCAAAGGCTTGATTCCAGTCTAGTCACGTAGCTAACTCTAAAAGGCAAGCAATATGAAATAGTAAAATCTAGATATCTCGCACATTTCCATTTAAGTCTGGAAATAATAATTCTTTGCACACATAAGCACGTAAGGTTGTTACACGTCAGAATTTATTGCAAATATGCGAGTACGTACTATAATTCTAAAATGGTCATAGTAATTGTAAACCGTTCCTTAGTTTTTTTACTTTATCTTTATAACATATAAAAGCATATAATTGTACTTTCATTTCATACTAGCTTTCGCCCGCAACTCCGTCCGCGCATTAAAGTAAAACAAAACCAAGTATCCGATGTGTTCTTCCAGACTATCCTCTACATCTATGCCAAATTTCATCGAGATCTGTTAAGCTGTTTAGGCTACAAACACCCATCCATTTATCTAAACGTCCCCATTATAATATTAGTAAGATTAAATTATTTCAACTGTCTGAAAAAGCTGGTTTCTGTATTGTAGGGTTATATAATCTATCCTTTGTTTACAATGATTGATGGGCACTTATTCATGGAGTGGTCAGATCGCTCCAGCTAATTGAGAGGCCGGGGTCCCGCGGGATGCGGCAGGGGCACGGCCAATTGCTTCGGCCTTGCGCACACCACGCTCCTGCCGCATCTTGCCCACGCGCCCACACTACGCCACGCCCACGCGGCACTTCTATCGATTACATAATCTGTGGCGATTTGTTTACATAATCTTTGATCGTGTAACTGCTATAAAATCATCCCAGTACTAAATAACTGCTATAAATAAATCCAATTTAGGCTTTTTACATTGGTTAAGGTTGACGTATTGCTAGAAGAATCATTTCAAACCAAATACTTAAACATTCCTAAACTTCTTGGAACTACTCTTTGCCCACAAATTAGTGTCACAGTTTCTTTTTAAGCCTTTTTTCTCTTGAAAATCCAGCCATTTTAACTGCTATTGCTACATATATTTATTGAAAGATATACAAAATTTAACCGATGTAACGTGAGCGTTCAATTGTCCCTTTGTCCGTTGTCGGACCGTTTCGTAATACCAATCCCATATTGAGTGCTTCATTACACGCTGACATTTGACGCTAAAGCAAACAATTGCTGTATTTTTAAAGTGAATATCTATACAGTTTCAATTCGTTTTCTACATTATCTCGATTTCCCACTAATATTTTATACAGATTTTGAATCATACTATGTTATGAAAACAAGGAATTGATAACGCAACATGGAGGTCTTCAAGTGTCTACTGAACTAACGCGTGTCATTCATTCGTTCACAGCAAAAGTAAAATAAAAACTACTCAAGTAAATTGACTGAGTAGGAAATGTGTAAAGGGCTTCGTTTATTTGCCAGTAGGTACTAAATTATCTGTCCCGGAATGCGATATCAAATAATAAATATTTGGCCGTACGATAGGACTAGAGCGACTGCTTCAAATTACTGACAACTTAATAAATAAATAATACAATAAATTAACATTTATTTTATTTAAATTAACTTTGGTAAAGATACTTTACTTAAATGCAACTTAATTGAGAATCCTCAAAAGTACAAAATGCGACTTTCTCGACTTGTGAATAGATAGAAATACTTAACTAAGCTTAGATTGTACTAGATTAAAAGATTAAGTAGTAGGCACATTACTTAGGTGGTGCATCTTTGAGAACGACTAGTGTAAGCGCTGCACTTAAACTAACTTGAATATAAAAGGTTGACTGCAAATAAGACATGTCTAAGTCCACACAACTGAACCTGATACCAGCTCCATATCTATCTATACTATTATAATAAAGTGTAAACACACACTTCTTTGTTGCCTAAGATGTCAGCAATTACAGCATATTTTTGAATAGTTCGTTTTTTAATAAAAAGCCCTACACTTACGTCACGCTTTAGGCTATATATTTTCACGCCATTAAACTTAGGGGGTAAATGTTTTGGATAAAATCCTAATGTGGGAAAGAGACCATAAGTTGCTGCCAACATCAAGGAAGCAAGATTGTCAAGGTTTGTCATGTCATGTCATTTTGACATTAGCTATTGATTATTTGACGCATGTAAACAATAAAATAAAATTATCATAATATTATGCGGATGAAGTCACATAGGAACTGCTAGTACATGTAATAAAATTGGAGTGTCTGTAATATCAAAAGAAAAATTCCAGATTTTGGGAAGATGATATATTGGCGATGCTGATAACGAAAATCGCATTGAAAATTTTTTTGTCTTTCTGTCCACAAGCCGCTTTTGCTCCGTGTACTCTCCGAAACAGCTGGGCCGATTTCGACTGGACATTCGCTGAAGGGTAGCTGACATAGACGGGGATATTCTTGGTTATTTTTTTTAAATTTCGTGCTGTCAAAATGACGACCTAACCGCTATCTCTGGTACGGGTGGACTGAGTTGGACGGGACTTTGACTGGAAGGTAGTTGGTAGAAGGTAGATGCATGTGGGAATTTGACAGACGACTTTTTTTTTAAATCCGCACTAACGAAGATTGTGGGCGACAGTTCGTTCTAGTATAAAATCATTTTTGAAAGCCAGAGTTTAGAAGACCACAGCTATAAATGCACAAGCACAATAAAGAACGCAGTATACAAAAGACGGGACATGGAGCCGCGGGGTCGGACTTTGCCTCATGACGAATGTAAATTCGTCACATCTTACATTGCATAGAAATTACACAATTATCTCTTACGTTTGCAATACGCGAGTTTAGTAGGCAGAATATATTTTAATGTAAGCACTCTATTTTGAGGTTTACGCCTTGTTTTTTTTTACAGATGGATGAATGGATGTTTGTTAGAGTTTGTAGCGTAAACGGCTGAACGGATCTCGATGACATAGATGCAGATGATAGACTGTATGAATATATAGGCTATTTACTTTTATTTATAATTTCAAACGGAGTCGCGAAAGCTATTAAGATATCATTTTTAAATTAAATAAACAGAGAAATATCCTTAACCTAAAGAAATTATCAAGCGAAAGGAATGAAATAAGGTCGCATTATATCATCTGTGGCTGTCTTATTAAGGCCATTACAATTTGACCTCTGACTTTGAGCATTACATACAGAGCAAAGACCGTACAAAAATGCCTCGCGGTCTACAGCAAAGGAAGATGTGTATGAAAGAATCTATTCAAGTGTAATGTAAATAATAAACTCATTGTAATATGTATTGAGACTTCTGGATTAGTAACACAATAATATTATTTCATAATAAAACTAGCTTTCGCCCGCGACTCCATTCGCGAGGAATAAAAAATAATTAAATAGCCTATGTGTTTTTCCAGACTATCCTCTACATCTATGCCAAATTTAATTGAGATCCGTTTAGCCGTTTAGGATATATAATCTAACAAACATCCATCCATCAAAACTGTCGCATTTATAATATTAACGAGCTTTCGCCCGCGACTCCGTCCGCGTGGAATTAAAAAAAACAAAAGTGAGTAGCCTATGTGTTCTTCCAGACTATCCTCTACATCTATGCTAAATTTCATCGAGAACCGTTCAGCCGTTTGGGCTGCAAACTCTAACAAACATCCATCTATCCATCCATCCATCCATCTAAACTTTCGCATTTATAATATTAATAAGATTTTCACGTTTCATTACATTTCTAACTGAAAATATAAGTTGAGTTGTGTCACGTCTTTCTTTGTAAATTATTCTTATAGTCAACGAAATCGTGATGCAATATATCTGTGAAAAAATCAAAGAATCGTATAGACAACCAATCTGCTCTAGGCCAGTGTGGTTGACGACCACACTTCTAACATAGGATAAGCCTCGGTTGTGACGTTGGCCGGAAAATAACAAAAGAACATCAAATTTTCATTTTGCATAAAAAAATATGCGAAAAAAGAACTAAGTAATTCAGAATCATCTTCTGCATCATGAGTCCCTTTCGTGTAAGGCAATTAGGGACGAATTCTCTTATACAGCAATTAGTCTACTCGTCGAGTACATTACCGACTCAATTTAAATTAACTAGACAATGTAACTGAAGATTGCATGTCATTTTTAAGTCCCACATATTGCGGTTAAAAGCAATACAAACATACAAACAGAGAAAAATATGTTTCTTTGTAATTCAACTCAATTATAACAAAATTAATAAATTTTTAAATAAGGAGTTTAGGGAAAATATGGACCATTACTTGCAATTATTCTTCCAAGAATTGTTTTGCTCAATGGACCGCGAACTTACGTGACCAAGCATTCATACAAGCATGTATCACTTGTATTTGAATACGAGAATGATGCATGCTTTAGACTTGAGTCTATTAGATTAACTTCACAACTCACAACATACCGTAAACGAAAAAAAAACAATTGCTGCGTCGTGTGTAAAGTAACTAAGATCGGGTGCACATCTTTGAACAAGCTATCGCACAAGTGTTCTGCGATTTTTGATTGTCAATTGTTTCGCAACCAATTCAACAAAAAATCGAGTATTTCTCACCTCCATATAAGCTCATAGGAATCCAAAAACGACTAAACAGTTGTGCGAGAAGTTAATCAAATCTGCGCGCGCTCTAAAAAAAAGAAACTAACTTACGGCTAAACTCAATTATATTACCAAAGATTTAATTCTAGAAAAAAAGAGAAAACGCATCCTCTTAAGAATGGATTTCAAATGTTGAAAAGTACATAAATAATAAAATCTCGTAACAAACATCATATAAAACAGTTGGTCGTTTGCGTTTCGTCACACAAATCAAGATAAATAACACTTAGCGGTCACTCGTCCAAAACTGTGTCATCTATTAGGCAATCATGAACGAACTGTACGTAGTAGCATCAAGCTATAAACTCGATAGTAGTAAAAAAAATCTTTATAATGTGGCAAATGAGCAAGCGGCCTCTTAAATTTGCTAACGTTTCGAAATGACCAATAGATTTTCTCATTTAGTAAAAAGTACTGGATACTGCGCCTTATACGAGTCCTACTCGAGTAATAGAGAGAAGAAAAGAGAATTAGAATTGGGCCTCTGTAAAATGTACTTACGATTGGATTTAACAAAAATATCTAAGTAACTTTGGGCGCGAAATGTGAACCTGATAGTATACTTTTCATCGTGCAACTGGAATGTAAATACTTAAATGAACTATCATGTTATATGTCTAAAGGGATTAGAGCGATAGCGTCTGATAAAACGATTTCTCAGATAATGTAGGTCAAGTACTGCTGCAATGTTCACAACAAAATGTCATTCGACATTAACCCAGAACAAGTTATTTATTGCCGCCATATTGTTAAATGTTCCGAAAAAAACGTTCCGTTTCTGTATTATGTTCCACAGTACAATGAATAAATTATAGTTACATGGTATAACAAAAATAATCGAACACTTCACCCGCGACAAATTATAATAAAAAACATAGCCACTGATAACGTATCTTTTTAATGGTGCAAGAATTTTTTAAATCGGTCCAGTAGTTTTTGAGTTATTTCAATATATAAAAAATACAAATCTTTCCTCTTTATATTAGTAAGATAAGATTACTGATGCTGTAAATGTAAAGAATATTAACATCAGTATTTAATACATGTTACATTGTATTAACCACATGCAAACGTAATTCCTTTGCCACAATGAATACTGTTATAAATGATGCTGGAACGTCCGTTATAAAAGACAAGATGGCGTCCAACGCGCTTTAGACGGCAGCGTACTGCGCTAAAAACCGCGAAAACCGCAGGACGCGTCGCCAACGAGACCTCTTTACCGCCAAAAGCACGGTTGCGTTCAGTAATCACGACAAAGACTTTACACAAATAGTTCAGAACTACAAGCATTTTAACATACAGTCATCATGTCATCAAGGAATATATATATTTTTAATAACAAATTTTCTTAAATAATCTCTCTTTTAATTTTTGAGCCATGTTACCGACTTGTTAGGTAACCTAGACGACACGAAAACTCGAAAGTTGTGCAACCGGTTAAGTAAAAACAAGATTTTTGTTCCGTAATCAAACAGCGACAAAGAATCAAGTTTAATAAATGAAATTACTTACTAATTAAAATATATGTTTTATAGTATAAGCGATTAACAAACCACACTACATCTTTAATGAATCTTTGGTACTGTGGTTACTTTTACGTTTATATTTAAGTAGTTAATGTGTATTATTTTATTATCTAATTAATTTTATAGTCTCAATATCTGTTTTATAGTCAGGAAATGCGTCGCGTCGTAAAAATAAATTATCAGACTTGTTTGAATAAACCCTAAAAATGTTCTTTTGATCACTCTTACAGTTTTATTATTTATTAATTTGTACATTTGTAAGTAATTGTGCTTACCACATCACATGAATAAAAAGTCCCCTTAATAGAATAAGCACGTGCATATTGAATAATTCACCCTTTTCATCATGCGGTTTTGTGGATAACATTCAAAATGGCGATGCGGGAACGGGAACAACCAGCTTCACTTGGCTATGACTTTTTGTTCTTAGTAATGCGGGTGCATGATTCTTTGGAATAACTACATTATTAAATTATCCTTAAATGCAATATTGCATTTCGAGTAAATCTGATTCATTAATATAATTGCTATTTTGAAAGGTTTAATAATACGTTTTATTTCCAAGGTCGACGCTGGCAACATTAACGGCAATAAGTAACAGTTCATTTATTAATTAATGCAATTATTGCATTTACATAACGAATGATTGTTTTATTTGCTTAAATAAAATTTACCATTTTTTTAAACTAATTGACAAAGGAGTTTCAACAAACTTTAGTCACTGGCCACTTTTCTATTCGTATGAAGTTGTTGGGTCAAATCATAGCGCTGTTCAGCGACTGGTTTCTTTGGCCGACCATTTTTTCTACAGCTTTTTAATCGAGTCACGCGACCGGAGTTCAGCATAAAAATGCAACGCACGTTTTAAAACAAGTCGACGACGGCTGGGAACGGGTTGAACGATTTATAAAAATGATAATTTGAATTGTAAATGTCTAGAAAGATGTAACCTTATTAATACTCTTTGCGTTTTGAGGGCAGAACATATAGGCGTGTCTATGGTTGCCACGATCGTCGTTTTAATTTAACCATAACTATGCAAAAATCTAGAAATGTCATTTAAAGTACGCAGCTTTTTTTTACATACTGTAAAGTAAATCTGGGAATCACAACATAATATCACTTTTAGTAATTATAAATGCTAAAGTTTGGACAGATGGATCAATGGGTGGATGCTTGTACGTTGATATAGATGAAAGAGACAGATATAGAACATAATCTATACTATTATAATGAAGCGTAAACACAAACTTCTTTGTTGCATAAGATGTCAGCAATTACAGCATATTTTTGAATAATTCTTTTTTTAATAAAAAGCCCTACATTCGCGTCACGCTTTAGGCTATATATTTTTACCCAATTAAATTTGGGGGTAATTATTTTGGATAAAAACCCTAATGTGGGAAAGAGACCATAAGTTGCTGCCAACATCAAGGAAGCAAGGTTGTCATCATGTCATGTCATTTTGACATTTGCTATTGAGAACTTGACAAATGTAATAAAATTTTGTATTAAAACAAATGTAATAAACAGCTAGTCTGGAATAAAAAATAGGCTACTTAGTAAGTTTTCCGAACGGAGAAATCGCGGGCATAAGCCTTAAATAATGTACTCAACGAAAAAACTTTGATATAAATAGGTGTGGGCAAATAAAAAAAATTAAACTTTTGAAATCAGGTTTATAAAGTCGTGAGACTTTTTTTTTTAATTGATTCTCTATTCATCTAATATGCATAATGAGGTGATTGACACTAACCGTCAACTAGGAAACCAGTTTAATAAAATCGTTATAAGTGTATACCAACCTACAAAAAAAATCAATAGTGATTATTTACTATGACAATGTGTTGTTATATTTTTATGCAATGATAACATAAAAAAGTAGCCTAAAATAATATGCCCGTGTATCCCTTCAATGAGAGTCCGGTCAAAATCGGCAAAGCCGTTTCGGAGATTCCTC